>NC_134355.1:384966926-385266926 GCF_048569485.1 Anomaloglossus baeobatrachus | reverse complement strand
TATTTTAGACCCATGGTAAGGTTTTAATATTAGAGAGTATAGGTACTATCCCAACTGGGTACACCTTGACGTTTGGTGGGATAGCTTTATGCTTTTTTTGATCAAAAACAGTATTTACTAAGTACCCTATGTTTATATGCACTATGCTTTTATTTAGTTACAGCAGGGTATGTTTTCACAATTTTTTTCCTTTTTTCCTTGGTTTCTCTTTATCATACTGTGTGTGTGGAGGGTACTGTGTAAGAATTTACTGTGGGGTATCATACAGTATTTGTGGGGCACTTTTGTTGCCATCATACTTTATGGCTGCAAGGAAAGGGGAATGTAGGAACTTCAATAGGAGGAAAATTACTTGGGAATTGGGGGGAGGCCCAATTAGAAATTTTGCTATGGGGCCCCATGATTTTTACATGCTACTTTCTGCACTCTATCATAAAATAGTGTTGGAACTGGGAAGACATTCTGCTCGATAAGGTACAGTGTGTTATAGTGTATCAGTCCCTGCTTACACAACAGTAAACCAACAGTCCTTTTCAAAACTAATTGAAAGCTATTCTTTTCTCTAATAATACCATTCTTATTCTGTATTTAGTGTAGGGTGAGCTTCTGGAGTAGGCATAGTGTATTAAAGGCATGTAGGCAGGGATTCTAGCCTTATAGAATGTGCTGCTGTTAGCTAAAAAATCAACTATATTTTCTAATAATACCCTTCTTGGTTTGCAATTAATTTTGCCTTGAGATTCTGGAGTGGGGATTGAGTATTACAGGCCTGTAAGCAGTGATTCAAGCCTTCCACAGCGTGCTGCTGATACATAAAAAATGTAATCTATTCTGAAATAATACCCCTTCTATACTGCATTTAGTGTAGGGTGAGCTTCTGGAGTAGTGATAATGTATTACAGGTCTGTAGAGAGGGATTCTAGCCTTACAGACCGTGCTGCTACTGGTAGCCTAAAAACTCAATTCTATTGTGTAATAATTAGTGATGAGCGAGTACTAAAAAGCTCGGGTGCTCGAGGCTCGGGCCGAGCATCCCAAGATACTCGTGTACTCGGCCCGAGCACCGAGCCCAATGTTATCCTATGGGAGACCCGAGTATTTTTGTGAAATGACCCCCGGCAGCATGTAGAAACCCTAAAAATGTCACAAAAGTCTCAGAAGAGTGCTCAAATGACATGGCAACAGCATGGGGAAGACCCCTTGAAGCATTTAACACTCAAAAGTCACAGCTGTGAACAATTTTGTCCGCGTTTTATGCCATTTTTACGGACTCACCAGAAAACCTTCAAAAATGACACCAAAATGAATTTTCATGGCGGAAATGTTATGGGCACATACCCAATAGTGAGATAGAGCTAATGTATGTTACTTTTTGAGATTAATACATGAAAGATTTTACGTAAAACATTGTGTGGCACTTCGATGTCCCTGAGAAGAGACGTACATAAAGGCCTCTGAGTCTAATGTGCCCATTTTGAGGAAGTGAGTCTTTGTAGTATTTTCCTTTACCAGGGCAGTCCAAAATTCTGAGGTTCACCAATGCCCCTGCATACAGACGTGCATGAGGGCCTGTAAACCTGAAGTGCCCATTGTAAGGAAGTGGGTCTATTGTAGTATAGCCCTTAGGCAGGGCAGCCAAAAATTGGGAGGCTCCACGTTGTCCCTGGATAGAGACGTGCATGAGGGCCTCAAAACCTTAAGTGTCCATTGTCAGGAAGTGGGTGTATTATAGTATAGCCCTTAGGCAGGGCAGCCAAAAATTGGGAGGCTCCACATTGTCCCTGGATAGAGACGTGCATGAGGGCCTCAAAACATTAAGTGTCCATTGTCAGGAAGTGGGTGTATTATAGTATAGCCCTTAGGCAGGGCAGCCAAAAATTGGGAGGCTCCACGTTGTCCCTGGATAGAGACGTGCATGAGGGCCTCAAAACATTAAGTGTCCATTGTCAGGAAGTGGGTGTATTATAGTATAGCCCTTAGGCAGGGCAGCCAAAAATTGGGAGGCTCCACGTTGTCCCTGGATAGAGACGTGCATGAGGGCCTCAAAACATTAAGTGTCCATTGTCAGGAAGTGGGTGTATTATAGTATAGCCCTTAGGCAGGGCAGCCAAAAATTGGGAGGCTCCACGTTGTCCCTGGATAGAGACGTGCATGAGGGCCTCAAAACATTAAGTGTCCATTGTCAGGAAGTGGGTGTATTATAGTATAGCCCTTAGGCAGGGCAGCCAAAAATTGGGAGGCTCCCCGTTGTCCCTGGATAGAGACGTGCATGAGGGCCTCAAAACATTAAGTGTCCATTGTCAGGAAGTGGGTGTATTATAGTATAGCCCTTAGGCAGGGCAGCCAAAAATTGGGAGGCTCCACGTTGTCCCTGGATAGAGACGTGCATGAGGGCCTCAAAACATTAAGTGTCCATTGTCAGGAAGTGGGTGTATTATAGTATAGCCCTTAGGCAGGGCAGCCAAAAATTGGGAGGCTCCACGTTGTCCCTGGATAGAGACGTGCATGAGGGCCTCAAAACATTAAGTGTCCATTGTCAGGAAGTGGGTGTATTATAGTATAGCCCTTAGGCAGGGCAGCCAAAAATTGGGAGGCTCCACGTTGTCCCTGGATAGAGACGTGCATGAGGGCCTCAAAACATTAAGTGTCCATAGTCAGGAAGTGGGTGTATTATAGTATAGCCCTTAGGCAGGGCAGCCAAAAATTGGGAGGCTCCACGTTGTCCCTGGATAGAGACGTGCATGAGGGCCTCAAAACATTAAGTGTCCATTGTCAGGAAGTGGGTGTATTATAGTATAGCCCTTAGGCAGGGCAGCCAAAAATTGGGAGGCTCCACGTTGTCCCTGGATAGAGACGTGCATGAGGGCCTCAAAACATTAAGTGTCCATTGTCAGGAAGTGGGTGTATTATAGTATAGCCCTTAGGCAGGCCAGCCAAAAATTGGGAGGCTCCACGTTGTCCCTGGATAGAGACGTGCATGAGGGCCTCAAAACATTGTTCCCATTGCAAAGGAGCGGGTCTCCTGTCGTTGTAATGTCCATTCTGCAAAGAATGGGCGAAAAAATTTACCACTGGGGGTATACCTGAAACAAAGGCCTAACTATTGTAACGGTCATCATGGTGGCGCATGAGGAGAAGGAGGAGCAGTCCAGCGATTATCCAAAGTCCAGAAGTGTGTACCCATGGGTGAGTGGAGGTACATGGCAAATTCCCGTTACAAACTTTAAATTCCGCTCTCATTTGCTGGTGGTGTGGTGAAGTCTGGCCCAATCCAACCCTTGTTCATCTTGATCAGAGTCAGCCTGTCAGCATTTTCAGTTGACAGGCGGGTGCGTTTATCTGTAATGATTCCACCTGCGGCACTAAAAACACGCTCTGACAAAACGCTAGCGGCAGGGCAGGCCAGGACTTCCAAGGCGTAGAGAGCCAATTCATGCCACGTGTCCACCTTGGATACCCAATAATTGTAAGGCACAGAGGAATGTCGGAGTACAGTTGTTCGATCTGCAAGGTACTCCTTGAGCATCTGGGCAAACTTAGGATTTCTTGTGGCACTACCCCGCACCTCAGGGGCTGTGGTACGTGAGGGGCTGAGAAAACTGTCCCACATCTTAAAGACTGTTCCCCTACCTCTGGCGGATTGGACTTGTGCCTCTCTCGGCTGTACGCCTTGGTTGTCCACTGATTCCTGACCTATGTCGCTAGCGTTTTGTGAGGGGAATGCTTTGCCTACTTCCGTGACTATGGCCTTCCGGAACTGCTGCATTTTGGTTGACGTCTCCGCCTCGGGAATAAGAGACATAAAGTTCTCCTTGTAGCGTGGGTCTAACAGTGTTACCAACCAGTAATGATTGTCGGCCAAGATGTTCTTAACGCGAGGGGCACGAGACAGGCAGCTTACCATAACGTCAGCCATGTGCGCCAGACTCTTATCAGCCAGGACTTCAGTAGCCTGACCAACACGATGACTGAACATGCTGTCCTCCTCCTCCTCCTCCTCCTCCTCATCTACCCTGTCCTCTGGCCAGCCACGCTGAACCGAGGATATAACTGGTGTACATGTCATAGCCTCAATTTGGCCGGAGAGTTGCTCCATGTCTTCATCCTCCTCCTCGTCATAGTCCTCCACTGCACGTTGTGATGAGACGAGGCTGGGCTGTGTGTTATCACCCACACCCACTACTGTTTCTTGCTGCAACTCATCGCGCTCCGCCTGCAATGCATCATGTTTTTTTTTGAGCAGAGACCGTTTTAGAAGGCAGAGTAGCGGTATCGTGACGCTTATAATGGCATCATCACCACTCACCATCTTGGTGGAGTCCTCAAAGTTTTAGAGGATGGTACATAGGTCGGACATCCATCTCCACTCCTCAGGTGTTATGTGTGGAGTTTGACCCATTTCCCGGTGGCTTAGGTGATGTAGGTACTCAACAACTGCCCTCTTCTGCTCACATATCCTGACCAACATGTGCAGAGTTGAATTCCAACGCGTGGGGACATCACACACCAGTCTGTGAGCCGGAAGATGCAAACGGCGCTGAAAGCCGGCAAGGCCGGCTGAAGCAGTAGGTGACTTTCAAAAATGTGCAGACAGGCGGCGAACTTTTACCAGCAGATCAGACAGCTCTGGGTATGACTTTAGAAACCGCTGAACCACGAGGTTGAGCACATGGGCCACGCATGGAACATGTGCCAGCTGGCCTCGCCTCAAAGCCGCCACCAGGTTCCGGCCATTGTCACACACGACCTTTCCTGGCTTTAGGTTCAGAGGTGTGAGCCAGTGATCTACCTGCTGTTTCAGAGCTGTCCACACCTCTTCTGCATTGTGGGGTTTGTCACCTATGCAGATTAGCTTCAGCACAGCCTGTTGCCGCTTCGCCGAGGCAGTGCTGCAGTGCTTCCAGCTTGGGACTGGTGTGGAGGGTAAAGTGGATGAGGATGCGCAGGAGGAGGAGGAGGCTGAAGAGCATGACATTCCGGAGCTGTAGAGTGTGGGTGAAACCCTGACTGAGGTAGGGCCTGCAAACCTTGGTGTGGGAAGGACGTGTTCCGTCCCTCGCTCAGACTGGGTCCCAGCTTCCACAATATTAACCCAGTGTGCCGTCAACGAGATGTAGCGGCCTTGCCCACAAGCACTTGTCCACGTGTCTGTGGTTAGGTGGACTTTGGGTGAAACAGCGTTGTTCAGGGCACGTGTGATGTTTTGTGACACGTGGTTATGCAACGCGGGGACGGCACACCGGGAGAAATAGTGGCGGCTGGGGACCGAGTAACGTGGGACAGCTGCCGCCATCAGGTCGCGGAATGCTTCTGTCTCCACCAGCCTAAAAGGCAACATTTCCAGCGCACGCAGTCGCGAAATGTTAGCATTTAGAAGTGTGGCATGTGGGGCGTTGGTTGTGTATTTGCGCCTGCGTTCATAGGTTTGCTGCATGGATAACTGAACGCTGCCCTGGGACAAGGACGTGCTTGATGATGGTGTTATTTCTGCGTAGGCAACTGCAGGTGCAGGACCGGAGGAGGCTTGTTCGCAGGCAGCATGGACAGGGGATTGGCTTGCATGCACAACCAGCGAAGACGTAGCAGTGACATCAGCAAGCACTGCTCCTCGACTCTGTTGTACTTCCCACAAAGTCGGGTGCTTGGCTGACATGTGCCTGATTATGCTGGTGGTGGTCAGGCTGCTAGTTTTGGTACCCCTGCTGATGCTGGCACGGCAGGTGTTGCAAATGGCCTTTTTAGAATCATCTGGAGCCAACTTAAAAAACTGCCAGACTCGGGAAGACCTAACATTTGTACAGGCACCTTGTATCGTGTTGTTGTTCCGGGGAACGGTTGCCTGACTTCTGCCTGGAGCCACCACCCTGCTTCTTACTGCCTGTTGGGATGCTACGCCTCCCTCCCCCTGTGCACTGCTGTCCTCGCTCTGCATATCCTCCTGCCAGGTTGGGTCAGTTACTGGATCATCCACCACGTCGTCTTCCTCTTCCGCACCCTGCTCCTCCTCCTGACTTCCTGACAATTGTGTCTCATCATCGTCCACCCCTTGTTGAGACACGTTGCCAACTTCGTGAGAACGTGGCTGCTCAAATATTTGGGCATCTGTACATACGATCTCCTCATGACCCACTTCAACATGAGCTGGCGAGAGGCCAGAATGTGCGAATTGAAACGTGAACAGCTCTTCCGAGTGTCCAAGTGTGGGATCATTAATGTCCGAGGACGTGTACTCAGCCTTGTGGTAGGAAGGAGGATCAGGTTCTGAAATGTGCGGTGCAGTATCACGGCTACTGACACTTGACCGTGTGGAAGACAGAGTGTTTGTGGTGGTGCCAATCTGACTGGAAGCATTATCCGCTATCCAACTAACAACCTGTTGACACTGGTCTTGGTTCAAGAGCGGTGTACTGCTGCGGTCCCCAAGAATTTGGGACAGGACGTGCGAGCGACTAGATGTGGCCCTTTGTTGTGGCGAAATTAGAGCTTGCCCACGACCTCGGCCTCTGCCTGCACCACCATCACGTCCACTTCCTTGTTCCTTGCCAACGCCCTTGCGCATTTTGCAATGCTGTGCTGAAGTGTATTCACTAGACTTGTGCGTTATATCCAAGTTTGTGCAAATCGTGCACCTGTACGCTGCCACCGACAGGCACACACGTGCGGTTTTTAAATGCAAGCACGGACGCACTAAGAACCTAACAGGTTTTTAGGAGCAAAAATTACTGAGAAGTCTGACACTATCAGCCACTGCTGACTGACGTGTATTATACACTACACTTGTGCGTTATATAATAGTTTGTGAAAAACGCACACAAGTGCACCTGTACGCTGCCACCGACAGGCACAAACGTGCGGTTTTTAAATGAAAGCACGGACGCACTAAGAACCTAACAGGTTATTAGGAGCAAAAATTACTGAGAAGTCTGACACTATCAGCCACTGCTGACTGACGTGTATTATACACTACACTTGTGCGTTATATAATAGTTTGTGAAAAACGCACACAAGTGCACCTGTACGCTGCCACCGACAGGCACAAACGTGCGGTTTTTAAATGAAAGCACGGACACACTAAGAACCTAACAGGTTATTAGGAGCAAAAATTACTGAGAAGTCTGACACTATCAGCCACTGCTGACTGACGTGTATTATACACTACACTTGTGCGTTATATAATAGTTTGTGAAAAACGCACACAAGTGCACCTGTACGCTGCCACCGACAGGCACACACGTGCGGTTTTTAAATGCAAGCACGGACGCACTAAGAACCTAACAGGTTTTTAGGAGCAAAAATTACTGAGAAGTCTGACACTATCAGCCACTGCTGACTGACGTGTATTATACACTACACTTGTGCGTTATATAATAGTTTGTGAAAAACGCACACAAGTGCACCTGTACGCTGCCACCGACAGGCACACACGTGCGGACTGTTTTAGACTGTGTACACCAGCCCCAGATATGATGAAGGCTGGTATACGGTCACCACTAGGAATGGCTATATACCCTGCCTGCCTGCCTGTATACTGCTACAATAGTCCTGACAAGGACTCTTCTGGTCACTAGCCTGTATTCCGACCTGGCTATACCCTGCCTGTATATAGCAACAATAGTCCTGAGAAGGACTCTGCTACTGTACTCCGACCTGGCTATACTCTGCCTGCCTGTATACAACTAGAATAGTCCTGAGAAGGACGTCTGGTCACACTGTTTGCAGCCCTGCTACGGAAATAGCTATAAAGGGCCGCAAACCTTTCCCTGAAGCAGCAACACTCTCCCTGCACTGACTGTCTGGATGGCTGTGAGCAGAGCACAGCGCGCCCGCCGGTATAAAGGCTCGGTCACGCTGTGCGGGCCGGCCAATCACTGCAATTCCATAACTAACAGGGCTGTGGCATTGCAGTGGTCTTCCAGCCAATCCCTGCATGAGGGCTGGCTCTCAAAAGAGCGCCAACATGCAGGGATGAAGACCACGATTACAGCACGAGTATCGCGAGATTACTCGGTCCCCGCCGAGTAGCCCGAGTACAGTGATACTCGTGCGAGTACCGAGTAGTAACAAGCATGCTCGCTCATCACCAGTAATAATACCACATTTAGTTTCCAATTAGTTTTCGTTGAAATTCTGGAGTTAGTATTGTGTATTACAGGCCTATAGGCACGGATTATTGACTTACACAGTATTCTGCTGCTATCTAAAAAATATATTCTATTCTCTAATAATAATGCTTTTAGCTCAGTACATAATTTAAAATGCACAAGGCCTGTGGTAAGTGAAGTGGAAGTGGACATCCTGCTGATGGTGGTGCACCCGTAGGCCATGGCTGTGAGTCAGGGCAAATTGGGCCTGCTGCAGATGCACAAAAAAGACATTTATCATCTATACCTAGAATACTTTCTCACTTTGCAGGGGGGGTGCGGGACACAACTGTTGAAACCATTGACACTGCAAGAAGGTTGTGGGCTGGATGGCAGATAATGCTTCCAATCTGTTTACCAGCACCAAACTGTCGTCCACATGGCCCAGTCTGACTAGTTAAGAGTCAGGACCATATAATCCTCACCCTGATTATTCTTCCTCCTACCATGATGATTCCAAGGAGAAACATGCCCCCACACTTGCTCAAATATTTGAGCAGCCACGGTCAGAAGAAGTCCTATCCCAGGAACAACAATTATTGTCTCAAGAAGTGGATGATGATGAGACACAGTTGCCAGTAAGTCAGATAAAGTCTAGAAGTCAGGAGGAGGAACAGAGTGCAGAAGTGGAAGACAAGGTGGTGGACAATGAAGTCACAAACCCAACATGGTGAAGTGGCATGCAGTAAGAGAACAGTAGCCCAGAGGGGGGACATCCAAAGCACCGCAAAAGGCAGCAAAAAGCAGTAGGGTGGCTAGAGGTAGAAGGGGAACAAATGTTCCCCAGAGCACCTACATGTGGCAAGATCCCAGGCCAAGGGTTAGTTGCTCCCCAGTCTTGTGTTTTGTTTTCAGAAAGTACAGAAGACAAGAAAATAGTACCAGGCTCAGTAGGGGCCAGACCACTACCAGCCTGACCACCACCAACATGCTTGGGCACATGTCATCCAAACACGCGACTAGGTGGGCCAAATGACTGGGTCCACAATCACTGTCTGCAGATGACCCTACTGCCTCTTCCCCTGTGCAACATACTGGTCAATCCCATGTCCAGGACACATGCATGGATGCCTCCCACCCTGATACTGTCTTTGCACAGTAACAAAAACCATCAGGAATGTAGTCCACTTCTCTGCTCCAGCACAGCATCCAGCTGTCTTTACTCCAGGTCATGCAACACAAACAGAAATACTCAACCACCCATCCCAGTCTACCATCCCTGCCTTACACAAGCATGTGTCCTGTGCCGCCCCCGTGCCAGCAGCCGGGCTGCTTGGATCCGGATCCGCGGTGGCTCGAGGGGTCTCTGGACCTGGGGGTCGTGCGGTCACTCAATGAAAGTGGGACTATGTAAAGGGGGATTAGAAGTTTGTGACGCCACCCACGGTGCATGGTAAGATGGTGTACCACCGCTGCAGTTGGTGGGGGAGCCCGGTGGCGGTTGTATAGCAGCAAGGTGTGTAACCCCTCCGTGGGTAAGTGGTTGTGACCCGGGGCCCGGTAATGGTGGTGAAGGGGGGCCATGGGCTGTAGGCCTGGGAGCAGAAAAACTCACAGTAGTTGTCGTGGTGCTGGATGAGGCTGTGCTGACTTGTGAGGTCAATGAACACACAGACAGTGATTCAGCCAAACGTCCTTCAGTACCGCTGCCGCTGAGGGGGAGCAAGTCCAGGTGACCGTTCCCAGTGATGTTACTAGTGTGCTTTGGTCTAGTCTGACCCTCCAGGATCCTCAACTTACACAGCCCCTCACTCTCTGAGGCTGCTCTCACGCTGTCTGGGAGCTCCAACTCCCCAGCCTGCTCTCCTCCCTGAGAGCTACTTGAGAGCCCTCTACTCTCTTTTCTCCCCTGCCGACCACTAACTAGCCACCTTCCACCCAGTTTGCTTAAAGGGAAGGTGTCGTACAAACACAAAAAAATTTAATAACTGAAAAAAAGTAAAGTAATAATGTTTAAATGTTTTGTTTAAATATTATTTGTTTTTAATTGAGCAAAATATATATATAAAAAAAAAAAGTTTGATATTTTCCACTGTTAAACACTATGGGGAGCAGCTACTAAAATCCTACAGAAATCCCACTGTAGAAATAGCCTGGATTACAGCTGGAGTAAAGTGGGTGGAGTCTGCTCTCCTGTGTGTGATATCACCTCCCCCTTCCAATCTGGATGTTTACAACAGGATAACACGGAATGAAATTTAGGATCACAGTGCGGAGCCATTTTGTTGGTGACCAGAAATGTATAAAGTGTCACCAAGGACAGCAGAAGTATCACACAGGATAGGATTAGATTCACAGCTCAGCAGACAGTATCACACAGGATTGGATTAGATACCCAGCTCTGGAGACAGTATCACATGGGATAGAATTAGATACTGTCTGCTGAGTTGCTGTATCACACAGGAGAGGATTAGATACACGGCTCAGCAGACAGTATTACATAGGACAGGAGTAGAGGGGGAGCGGGTGGGTGTCAGTGGAGACAGTAGCAGCGGAAGAAGTGGGAGGGGTGCCGGTACTCACATGCTCTGCATACAGGCACACAAACAAACACACACACAGCTCTGCTGCATGGACGCCGGCGATGGGGGGAGAGCGGGGCTGGGTAGAGAAGAGGGAGGGGGTGTCATTGGAGATTGTAATCCACTTCTGCACGCCGCTCCAACTGTCGGTAACGTTACTGTTCTTGAATCTGTTAGGATGGTACTGCTTGGTCTTTCAGATCCTGGCTGTAGGGGAAAAATGCAGCCCTGCCGAAAGCGTGGGCTATGGAAAAATGGCGGCTGAACACACCCACGGCTGTGAATTGGGCAGCCCACATAGGCGTTACCATTTCAGTTGTAATAGAACTAAAGGGGTCAGAATCCGACTACTATTGCCTATGTCCATGAGGTGCTGTAAATTGAGCCTGCATTGTCGTGCTAAAACTTGGAATTTAAAATGGCAGCCCTCATTGCCAGCTTTCCAGCATTATAAAAACTGAAATACATCTTTATTTAAAGCAGGACAACATTATAACTGCATGTTATCTTACAAGTAATCATTGTTTGGATTATATAAATCCACGACACCTTCCCTTTAACCCTTCGGTGGGCGGCCCTTTCCTCACTGGACCTGCCCCCTGGTGTGTGTGTGTGGGATTTGCATGCTGGTCTTTGCACATCACTGAGTGGCACCTGCAACCAAGGGAGAGAGATGGATGCTGATGGAAGGGAAAATTGTGCAACACCCTGTGACGACCTGATAGGCCAGGGCATCACATGTCCCATAACATCACCCGTGCCTTCACCAACGTAGTTATTGGCAAAGTCCACTTAACCACAGACACGTGAGCAAGTACTTGGGGGCAGAGATGCTATATTTCCCTGATGGAATACTGGGTGAACCTTGGGAAGGCAGGAACTGAGTTGTAGCCTGGGCTGACACGCCAGCAACCAAGACCTAGAATTTCGAACCATAGTTCCATCAAGGTTTCCTCCATGTCCTACTCCAGTTCCTCCACTCCCTTCTCATCCTACTCACCTTACATCTGCAAATCATTGTCCCTGTCAGTCCCAATATGGAAGCAATGCAGCACTGCCTTAGTGAGGCAACAGGCTCTGCTAAAACTCATATCTTTTAGGTGACAAACAGCACACCACTGCAGAGTTGTTGAAAAGTCTAAGGGGTACTTTGCACGCTGCGACATTGCTACTCCGAAATCGTCAGGGTCAAATCGAAAGCGACGCACATCCGGCGCCGGTAACGACGTCACAATGTGTAAAGCCTAGATGCGCCGATAAATGATCGCAAAAGCGTCGAAAATCGGTGGTTGGTGTAGCGTCGGTCATTTTCATAATGACGCACCAATAGGAGATGCAATGTTGTTTGTCATTCCTGCGGCAGCACACATCGCTGTGTGTGAAGCCGCAGGAACAAGGAACATCTCCTTACCTGCCTCCACCGGCTATGCGGAAGGAAGGAGGTGGGCGGGATGTTTACGTCCCGCTTATCTCCGCCCCTCCGCTTCTATTGGCCGCCTGTAGTGTGACATCACTGTGACACCGCACGACCCGCCCCCTTAGGAAGGAGGCCGGTCGCCGGCCAGAGAGACGTCGCAGGGCAGGTAAGTGCGTGTGAAGCTGCCGTAGTGATAATGTTCGCTACGGCAGCTATCACAAGATATCGTATGTGCGACGGGGGCAGGTACTAACGCGCTCGGCATCGCTAGCCGATGCTAGCGATGTCGCAGCGTGCAAAGTACCCCTAACAGACAAGACAGATTTGTGGCTCTCTTCACTTGACCTCAAACCAGGAATGGTGGTGTGTGAGAATGGCTGTAATCTGGTAGTGTCTCAGAAGCTTTGGAAGCTGACACACATACCATGTCTGGCCCATGTACTGAACTTAGTGATTCAGTGCTTTCTGAAAACCTACACAGACTGGCCTGAGCTGCTTGTGGAGGTGTGCCACATGTGTGCCCATTTCCGTAAGTCAGCTACAGCTGCAGTTAGTTTGCCAGTGCTGCAACGCTTGCAAGTGTCAGCTCATCAGCTAATTTGCGACCTGCCCACATGCTGGAACTCAAAATAACATATTTTGGCAAGGCTTTGTGAGCAGCAAAAGGCCAAGATGGTGAGCACCGATGATGCCATGATTAGCATAACCATCCCACTTCTGTGTCTACTGGAACGCTTGCTGGTCACAATGAAAGAGGAAGCTTTGCATGCAGAATAGGTGAAGAAGGAGGAGGAAAATACACATGGTGCTACTACCAAGCCCAGCCTCATCTTTGTAGTGCAGATTGGGTGATAATAAGGAGGAGGAGGCTAAGCAGGAGGAACAGGAGATGGTTCCCTGCGCTATGGAGGTACTACCCATAACAGCTGTATCACTTCTGTTTAGTGTGGAGGACCTGAAAAGGAGAAGCAAAAGAAGGAGTGAGAGGAGGAGGAGATGTATAGTCGTCCCTCTAATGGGGACAGGGAAGTCTTGCCTTTTAGGTGTCTAGCACAAATGGCAGATTATATGTCCCGCTGGAGGAGGGAGACACACACCAGGCACAACAAAGGCAGGGGAAGAATGTCATAGGTCTGGAACAGTTTCATTACACACACCCATTGCCTAGGCCCTGCTGCACAGGGTGCTCTGTCAAGTAGGGAAACGTTTTGGTATATGGTGAAAGATTACATAGCCGACCGTAAATCCATCCTCCATGATTCCTCTGTGTCGTACAACTATTGGGAATCCAAGATGGACACGTGGCATGAACTGTCCATGACATATATATATATTTACACATATATACTGTATATATATGTATGTGTGTGTGTATATATATATATATATATATATATATGTCTAGTGAATGCATATCCCTTCCCAGTTTTTGAGTCAGAAATTAAGAATGTTTTCAAAATTAGGCCAAAAGTAGAATCAGAGTGTCTTTTGTACATCGACTAGGTGGGCAGAATGCCTTGGTCCCCAATCATTCTCTTCAGCTGACCCCACTGCTTCTTTCCCTGTGCTATATGCTGGTCAATCCCCTATTCAGGACACAGGCACTGATGCCTCCCACCCTGATATTGTCTTTGCACATTCGCATACTCCATCAGGAACCACGTCCACTTACTTGTTCTTGCATTGCATCCAGCTATCTCTACCCCAAGCCTTGGAATACAAGCAGAAATACACAGGCAGCCATCCGCAGTCCTAAAAAGTAAATGGACAAATTTCCAGACTGCTTAACCTGCAAATGTTGTCGTTTAGGCTTTTGGACACTGATGATTTCCCCAACATGATGGCGGCAGCTGACCCTCGATGCCTGATCCCCATCCCTCACTATTTCTTCTGGTGTGGCGTCCACACATTACACAACCTAATGTCCCATAAACTCACCTACTCATCATAGTCATTTTGACTTGGCCTTGTAATGTCTGTATATCGCTTACTAGTTTGAGAGTCAATAATTAAGAGATGTTCAAAAGTGAGCAAATTATGGTAACAATCTATTCTTTACATCTGTTGCTGTCTGCATTGCCATGCCTTCTGGTCAATTTGGTTATGACTCGCACTGACTGCAGATCCCTTGCCTGTTTGAGTGTCATTAATTAAGAGTGTTGTAGAAATGGAAAAAAAATGCAATCAGACGTCTCCTGTACATCTGTTGCTGCCTGTGTTGGCATGCCTCATGGCCATTTTGGATAGCCCTCATGCTGTATGCAACTCTTTTACCCCTTTCAGAGTCAAGAACTAAGCATGTGTTTAACATTGATACAAAAATGGAATGAGTGTTTTGCCATGTATGGCAACTAGATAATTCTATTCATTGTAATTGTCATTACAACCCCTAGAGGTCAATGTTACCCTTTATTCTGTATTCTGGGTAGAACTGCCTCTTTTTATCTTCTGAGGAGAAGATCTGCAGCCATTTTCTTCCTGAACTCGTGAGGGACAGACCTGTTGCCTTGTGTCTCTTTCTTAAACTCTCCTCCTGCTTTGTGTAATCCGGCGAGTCAGATACAAATCACACTTAAGGTGGTGTCACACACAGCGACGACGACAACGACGTCGCTGCTACGTCACCATTTTCTGTGACGTTGCAGCGACGTCCCGTCGCTGTCGCTGTGTGTGACATCCAGCAATGAGTTGGCCCCTGCTGTGAGGTCGTTGCTCGTTGCTGAATGTCCTGCTTCATTTTTTGGTCGTCACTCTCCCGCTGTGACACACACATCGCTGTGTGTGACAGCGAGAGAGCGACGAAATGAAGCGAGCAGGGAACAAGAGCCGGCGTCTGGCAGCTGCGGAAAGCTGTAACCACTGTAAACATCGGGTAACCAAGGGAAGACCTTTCCCTGGTTACCCGATATTTACCTTCATTACCAGCCTCCGCCGCTCTCGCTGCTAGTGCTGGCTCCCTGCTCTGTGCACATGTAGCTGCAGTACACATCGGGTAATTAACCCTATGTGTACTGTAGCTAGGAGAGCAAGGAGCCAGCACTAAGCAGTGTGCACGGCTCCCTACTCTCGGCACTGTGACATGTAGCTGCAGTACACATCGGGTTAATTAACCCGATGTGTACTGTAGCTAGGAGAGCAAGGATCCAGCACTAAGCAGTGTGCGCGGCTCCCTGCTCTCTGCACTGTGACATGTAGCTGCAGTACACATCGGGTTAATTAACCCGATGTGTACTGTAGCTAGGAGAGCAAGGAGCCAGCACTAAGCAGTGTGCGCGGCTCCCTGCTCTCTGCACTGTGACATGTAGCTGCAGTACACATCGGGTTAATTAACCCGATGTGTACTGTAGCTAGGAGAGCAAGGAGCCAGCGCTAAGCAGTGTGCGCGGCTCCCTGCTCTCTGCACATGTAGCGACGTTATGATCGCTGCTGCGTCGCTGTGTTTGACAGCTAAGCAGCGATCATAACAGCGACTTACAAGGTCGCTGTTACGTCACAGAAAATGGTGACGTAACAGCGACGTCGTTGTCGCTGTCGCTTAGTGTGAACCCAGCTTTATTCTTGTGTTAGAATCTTGGGTAGAAGACTGTGTGTATTGAATGCATTGTACATTGTAATTCTACACCTGAGTGCTGTCCCTGCTCTGCCTATATAAACATGATTCTGTATGTGTGAAGCAGCTGCAGGCGACCTTTGCACCAGATTCTCATTATAACTGTATCTTATGTAATGTTGAGCTGTGTTATCACTGTACTTTATTCTGTACTGACTGTGATTACTTTCTTGTTATAGTTTTTACCTGTATACACCACGTATTCCGGATATGCAATATATTCCGTATATGCTGCATATTCTTCTATTAAGTTCACTTTAGCAGCTAAAAAAATCAAGACTACTGAACTCCTAAAGTCTGTTTATTGGAAATGTGAACGAGAGTTTAGCAGTATGCCAGATATTCACAGCGTTAAGTGAAAGAAGACAGAACAGTAAAAACAGACAAAGACCGCAGGAGATAGTTGAATAGACTACATGGGACCGCTACTACCCACACTGCACTGCATACAGGTACTACAGCAACCACCATACAGCCACAGGGAACAAGAGCACAGCCCTCCCCAGCAAGCATGACACCTTGCCATTCACGCATAGACTTAGTTTTCCTGCTCAAGTTATCAGCAATCCACAGCTGAGCGCACAATGTCTGTGACCCAGGCATCCTCAGTCAGGACAAGGTCCCGAGCAAGCTGCTCTAACAAGTCTTCAGTGAAAGAGTTCGCTGCAATCGCTCATGCAGAAGCTGAGGCCTCCTTCGCTGCACAAGAGATGCAACTAAAGCTAAGAGAAGCAGATCGAGAAGCAGACAGTGCACACCTGCAAGCAGAAAGCGCACGCTTGCAGGCAGACCGAGAAGCAGAAAGCGCACGCCTGCAAGCAGAAAGAACATGCTTGCTAGCAGAACAAGAAGCTGAGAAAGCACGCCTACAGGCCTCTCTGGAAAAGCCTATTGTAGAAAAGGAGGCAGCAGCTGCAATAGCCAAAGCAGAATTCCTGGAGGCCGTAGAGTATCCTGATTCTGAGGAACGCAGCAATGTACTTGGACCAGACGTAGAGCAACAGGATCCAACCCAACATGTCTTAGAGTACGTCTACCAGCATCCCAGAATAGATGACAACCCTTATCTCTGACACCGATCAGACTATTCCGACTATCAGAGATCTCAACCTGAACTGCAGTACTGTAAGCAAGAAAGTATGCAACAGATCGACATCGACCACAACTACAGTTCTACACAACAAAAGTTACCACCTGAATTCTGACTTAGAGGGACACCCTTTGCTTCAAAACGGTATTATGCAGACTTCCCTGAGACTGAAGCTCCTAACAGGTATGATCTCTCACCACACATGCAGCACGACAACAGGACACCAGCTCATTGTGGCGCTAACCAAGCCACCATGGACTTTGCAAAGTTTTTTGCTCGGCCAGAGCTGGTCACCAAAGGATTTGTAAAGTTCATCGATCATCCTGAAAACTACAGGTCGTGGAGAGCCTTCTTCCAGAATGCCATCAAAGTCTTGGGTCTTTCTTTTAGCGAGGTGTCCTAGTAAAGTGGCTTGAGAAAGAGTCGGCTGAGCATGCCAAACAACTAAGAGACATTAATATAAAACATCCAGCCACAGGCCTACGCAAGGTGGGGGAAAGAATTGATGAATGCTATGGGTCCATAGATGTCATAGAAAATGTTTTATACCAAAGAGTTGATGATTTCCCTAAGACTTGGCCTAAAGGTTATCAAAAACTTAGAGAACTGAATGATTTATTGATAGAGTTACAGGTTGCCCAGGAGGAAGGAGATTTGCTGTCAGGACCGGGAGGACTGGTAGACCCAGGAGGTGGATCCGCTGGACCGAGCACCCCACCGGGGGGCAGGGTACACGGCAGCCAGAGCACTGGTGTGGCCGGGACGGGAGCCGTGTCCCACAGGGGACGGGAAGAACAAAGTCACTGGGGTCACGGAGTTCCTAAGACTGTATGGTGTACTGGTACAGGTGCCGGGTAGGAAAGACAAACAGTAGTCCAGGACACGGCACAAGGGGACCTGAGCACCTAGCTCACAAGACAAGGCTTCAAGACACGTTGATCAGGCCCTGCCCACATGGAAAGGCAAGTCTTATATACCCAGCACAGCCCTATGTCATTTCCTGCTTCAGGTGTGCTGGGCCTATAAGACCAGGAGAGTGGGCGCGGCCTGGTCCTATACAGAGGCATTAGTCAGAGTCAGACTCCTGAGACCAGGAACAGAACACAGGAGAGCACGAGCGGGGGCGGTAGCCGTGACCGGTGGACATGTGGACAGGATCAGTGGTCACGGAGCGGTGCTGGGATGGTGCGACCGGGTCAGTGGGTAAGGAGCGGTGCTGAGGTATCGGGAGCGTGACAGTACCCCCCCTCTATGCCCCCCCCTTCGTGCACAGTACCCCAGGGGCAGCCCGGATCGAGTCACCGGACCAGGACCCAACGCAAAGGCGGGGAAGGACCGCTGACCCCATACCGCCTTCTTGGCCGCACGACGCGTAGCCGAAGATCTACCAGCAGTGGCAACGGGGGTAACGGGGGCAACGGGAAGCGGGGGACAGACAGAAGCAGGACTGGGGTTGTAGACGATCGGATCGGGCATCTCGGACCGGGTACAGGACAGTGTCTCATCCTCAGTGGCCGGTGACATCAAATTCTCAATATCCAGGGACGGTGGGGCGACGCTAGACTGCGTCGTTTCTTCTTCAGGGCCCGGTGGTACCAAGGACTCAATCGTCAGGAGTTGTGGTACGACGCTGGACTGCGTCGTCTCCTCTTCTGGTTCCGGTGGCACCACAGGTACAAGAGACAGGAGTTGCGGTACGGCGCTGGACTGCATCGTCACTTCTTCCTCCTGTTGCGACATGACAGGCCCAGGTGACAGGGACCGAGGAACAGGCTGTAGACAGTTATCCTGGCACAGCGGACTCCAACGAGTGATTGCGCCAGAGCGCCAACTGATGTCAGGGTCATGGAGTTGTAGCCAGGGCAGACCCAGCAGGAGCGCGGGAGTCATTCTCGGGATGACATACAAAGCAATAGTCTCAGTGTGCAGAGCACCAACACGGAGTCTTACGGGTTCGGTGGTGTACCGGACGGGTTCGTATAGTGGTTTTCTGTCCACGGAGGCGAACCAAAGGGGTTTAGCAAGCGGGATGACCGGTATTTGATAACGGTCCACTGTAGCTTGTAGAATGAAATTACCCGCTGCCCCCGAATCGATGTGAGCCTCTGCCGTGAACCGGACCCTTTCAGTCGTAACTTGGACAGTCTGTGTAACTGGGACTGAGGGGATTCCAGTACCAAGGGTGGCGGTTCCCAGCATCCCTTGGACTCGGGGTCTTCCTGGTCTCTCAGGGCATGAGCGGAGGAGATGTGAACCGCTTCCACAATAGAAACACAGGCCCTGGGCAAGTCGCTCTGCTCGGCGTTGCTCAGCTTGGCTCAGTCAGTCAATTTGCATTGGTTCAGGAGTAGAATCGCAGAACGGCAGTGGCGGGGGAACGGTAGACCTCTGCGGAACGGAGATGTGACGGATTGGTCGCTTCTCCCTGGATACTTCCTTGGTTCGCTCTTGGAAACGGAGGTCAATCCGGGTGGCTAGGGATATCAGAGCGTCCAAAGTACGGGGAACGTCACGACCGGCTAATTCGTCCTTAATACGGCCCGACAGGCCCTCCCAAAAGGCTGCCGTCAATGCCTCGTTGTTCCAGCCTAGCTCGGAGGCAAGCGTGCGAAACTGGATGGCGTACTGGCCCACCGTCAGGGTTCCTTGGTGTAGCCGGAGGAGCGAGGAGGTAACCGCGGTAGTGCGTCCCGGTTCATCAAAGGCACTTCGAAAAGCCTGAAGGAATTCCCGGATGTCGGTCATCACCGGATCCTCGTTCTCCCACAACGGATTTATCCAGGCCAACGCCTCGCCTTCCAGGTGGGACATCACAAAGGCTATCTTGGCTTGGTCGGAAGCAAAGAGGTGCGGGAGTAATTTGAAGTGCAGCGAGCACTGGTTCAAAAACCCCCGGCAGTTCTTGGGGTCCCCGGCATACCGAGGTGGAGCAGCGAGGCGAAGTTGCGAGGCTGCGGAGACAACAGGTTCGGATCCAGATACAGTTTGCTGCGTGGACTGAGACGAGGCGGCGGTCTGTAATGTGTACAACCAGTGGTCCACAGACGTCAGGAACTTCAGTATGCAGTGTAAGGTTTCACGCTGTTGCACCAGTTCCTGGCATAGTTCCGCCAGCTCAGACGTTTGTGCTCCAGCGGGATCCATGGCCTGATCAATCTGTCAGGACCGGGAGGACTGGTAGACCCAGGATGTGGATCCGCTGGACTGAGCACACCACCGGGGGGCAGGGTACACGGCAGCCGGAGCACTGGTGTGGCCGGGACGGGAGCCGCGTCCCACAGGGGACGGGAAGAACAAAGTCACTGGGGTCACGGAGTTCCTAAGACTGTACGGTGTACTGGTACAGGTGCCGGGTAGGAAAGACAAACAGTAGTCCAGGACACGGCACAAGGGGACCTGAGCACCTAGCTCACAAGACAAGGCTTCAAGACACGTTGATCAGGCCCTGCCCACATGGAAAGGCAAGTCTTATATACCCAGCACAGCCCTATGTCATTTCCTGCTTCAGGTGTGCTGGGCCTATAAGACCAGGAGAGTGGGCGCGGCCTGGTCCTATACAGAGGCATTAGTCAGAGTCAGACTCCTGAGACCAGGAACAGAACACAGGAGAGCACGAGCGGGGGCGGTAGCCATGACCGGTGGACACGTGGAAAGGATCAGTGGTCACGGAGCGGTGCTGGGATGGTGTGACCGGGTCAGTGGGTAAGGAGCGGTGCTGAGGTATCGGGAGCGTGACATTTGCCCGGATTGGCATTCCTGGACACTGCCAGGGGAGTTAATCCGATAGTAGGGAAACTTCCTGACAACCTACAGGAAAAGGGGGTCACATGCGGTTCACGGTACAAGCAAATGCATAACGTGCCTTTTCCTCCTTTCACTGTATTTGTAGAATTCATTGTGCAACAAGCTAAAGTCAGAAATGACCCCAGTTTTGACTTCACCCTGTCGTGTCCCACTACCTCCGGTGTCAAACTCAGTAGGATACCCATGGCAGTCCATAAAACTAATATTGTTTTCACAGGACCTTCTCAACATGCTAGTAAGCAACCTCCAGAAGAGAACAGACCTCAAAATGTCAGTAAGCAGTGTCCCCTACACAGGAAACTGCAAACTCTACTAAAATGCAGAGTCTTCAGGGAGAAGTCTTTAGAGGATCGCAAAGGTTTCCTCAAAGAAAACAACATCTTCTTCACATGCTGTGCTACAACATCGCACCTCGCCAGGAACTGTGAAGCTAGCGTGGAATGTGCAGAATGCAGCGGCACAGATCACAATACAGCCTTACACCCTGGACCACCCCCATGAGTGTTGTCGCAAACAGAGGAGCGCAATGCAAAGCAGAAGGATACTGATGTGGACTCCACTCAGGTCACCTCTCAATATACCGAGATCTGCGGAGGACCCGTAGGACGAAGATCCTGTTCAAAAATCTGCATTGTCCGAGTCTACCCAGCAGGTCATAGGGACAAAGCGATCAAGATACAGTATATGCAATCCTGGATTACCAGAGAAACAGGTCTCTAGGCACATCCATCTTCTTCGACAACTTCAGCATTGTAGGCCCCGATTCTCCCTACTCCTTGAAGACGTGAGCAGGTACTGTTGAGATGGCGGGGAGGAAAGCAATTGGATAAAAAGTGGACTCTGTAGATGGCCAGATGTGTCTTTCGTTACCAACCAAACTGGAGTGCAATCAGATTCCCGACAACTTGGTCTGAGATACCTTGAGGTAGCAACTCATCACCCTCATCTGAAGCGTATAGCTCACCTGATACCTGAGTTGGACCCAGAAGCCCCAATAGCTTTACTCTTGGGAAGAGATATATATTACGAGTCCACAAGGCTAGAGAATACATCAAAGGCTTCCAAAACGCTCCATATGCACAGAAGCTCGACCTTGGATGGGTCATTATAGGAGACGTCTGTCTAAGAGGAACACACAAGGCAACCTCAGTCAACAGTATGCTCACCAACACATTAAAAAATGGGCGCCCGTCTCTCCTCCAGCCATGTCAGAATAGTTTGCTGGTAAATGAGTTACCGTGTCGCACTCCTCTGCCTTGCCCTTTCTCGGTCCCTTCCAACGAAGACCACGCTAGTGAAGGTGAACGAAAACACATAGGGTGTGCAGTCTTCCACAGGACAAAGGAAGACAACAAGACAGTGATGTCCATAGAAGACAGGATGTTCTTGGACACCATGGATCGAGAAATAGTCAAAGACAAATCGAACAGTCGGGTCGCACCACTACTATTTCGACCTCAAAGACGACGCCTACCCAACAACAGGGAAATGGTCTACAGTCGCTTCATCTCCCTCAAGCACAAACTTTAGAGGTCACCTGAGACAAAAGAACATTTCTTTACCTTCATGGAGAAGAATTTACAGAACAACCACGCGGAGGTTCCACCTGCGCTTCGAGACTTCAAGGAGTGTTGGTACTTACCCATCTTCGGTGTGTACCATCCAAAAAAGCCAAATGCAAAGACGTCTCATTGAATGATTTCCTACTGTCGGGCCCAGACCTCAATAACAGACTCCAAGAAGTACTACTCTATTTCTGCATGGATACGGTAGCATTTATAGCTGACATACAACAGATGTTCCCCTGTTTTCTTATCAAAGAAGAACACAGAAACTATTTGAAGTTCTTCAGGTATCGCAACAATACCCCGGTAAAGACATCGCAGAGTACCATAGGAGGGTACACTTCTTCAGGAACAGTCCTTGCCCGGCAGTCGCTATCTAAGGCCTCTGAAATTCCGCTAAAGAGGGCGAAGAAAAGTATGGGTCAGATATCAGATCCTTCATTGAAAAGACTTCTACGTAGACGACTGCCTGAAGTCCACACTAACAACTGAGGCTGCAATCAGTCTCCTATAAAGGGCTCAAGAAATGCTTGCTCTTTCCAACCTGAGGTTGCATAAAATTGCCTCCAACAGCCGAGAATTGATGGAAGCCTTATCCTCTCAAGACTATTCCAATGATCTAAAGGACTTAGACCTAAGCATTCACTCCCTCCCCATGCAGGGGAGCCTAGGATTGCTTTAGGATTTGATGACAAATGCCTTCACCTTTTAGATCAACAAAGATGAGAAACACTTCACGCGCAGAGGAGTTCTTTCATGAATAGCTTGTACGTTGGGGTTCGTGGCAACAGTAACCATCCAAGGAAAGATGATGCTTGGACTTCACCCAAGACACATGTGATTGGGATGACCCACTTCCAGCAGAAAAAACAGACTTGTGGACCGAGTGCAGGAAGTCTCTTGAAGGCTTGATCGACCTTTGTGTAAAACAACCGTATGCTCCTGTGCCATCCACAGAAGTCAAAACACAAAGGCTTTGTGTCTTCTGTGATGCATTAGTCAAAGCGATCGTAGCAGTAGAATACCTCAGAACCATAGATGTGAATGAACAGAGCCACATTGGGTTTGTTATAAGCTGGACAAAACTGCTGCCACTCCGTGAACACACGATACCCAGACTTGAGCTCTGCACTGCAGTTTTCGCAGTTGAATTGGCCAAACTTATCTCAGATGAATGAATGGGATGAATCATGAGATCAAAGACATCAAATTTTATACAGACAGCAAAGTAGTACTAGGGTATATCTGCAACGAAATGCAACGCTTCTATGTTTATGTCAGCAATCGGGTACTGAGGATAAGAAGATCCACTTGCTCTAGTCAATGGCACTATGTGTCTACCCACCACAATCCTGCAGATCATGCGACTAGATCCGATGCACCAAGTCATCTTAAAGACACTACATGGTTCATAGGTCCTGCCTCCTTGTACCGTTCGACGCCCGACATCAAAGGGTCTGATACATTCAAACTAGTGGACCAAGATGACGACAAAGAGCTTCGTCCTCAAGTGTCCATTCTAAATACAGTGACCTCAAATCATCACCTCCAGTCTCATCGATTCAGCAGGTTCTCGACTTGGAAGTCACTCGTTCAAGCCATCACTTGTCTACTTCATGTAGCTAAGTCCTACAAGATAACACTACCTACAAGTCAGAGACCTTGTAGAGAATGGCATCACTGCAAGCAGGCGTTCACTGCTTCTAACCTGGAAAGAGCTAAGATCGCGATACTCCGCGTTATACAAAATGAAACCTACACCAGAGAAATATACACCCTCAACAAAGGACAACCCATTGCCAGAGACAGCGTCCTGAATAGCTCAACCCGATCATTGACCAAGACGGACTGCTGAGAATAGGTGGTCGCCTTCAAGAAGCCGAGGTAGAAGTTTCAGAGAAACACCCGGTAATAATCCCTGGACTTCATCCCGTCACGACCCTGCTCCTTCATCATCATCATGCCTTAGTGAGACATCAACGTTGTCTGTTTACTGAAGGGAATCTATGGGCAGCTGGACTATGGATAGTCGGAATGAAGAGAAATGTGAGCAAACTCATCTTCAACTGCATTACGTGTCGCAAACTTTGTGGTATGTTCCAAAATCAGAAGATGGACAATCTGCCACCCGACAGACTTAGTACTGAACCTCCTTTCACCAATGTCGGGCTAGACATGTTCGTCCCTTGGTGTGTGGCCACACGATGCACTAGGAAGATCCATGCTGCAGCAAAGTGCTGGGCGGTTCTATTCACTTATCTATCCATCAGAGCTGTCCATATCGAGGTAATCTAATCTATTGACAATTCAAGCTTCATAAATGCTCTTCAATGTTTCATCGCGATCAGAGGCCTTATATAAAGAGAGAGAGTTGACCCTGGCTCAACCGTCACCGTGATTTAAGTCCCTTTTCTCTATGGGTGTTTTACACCTTCTCTCCTTGTTTACTTGGTCATTAATTAACCTGTCTTTGTGCCAAATAAGTTTCTGATGATAGAATATATAAATTTTCCTCTGAGATTCCTTCTATTACTTTGTTTTCTAATAGTAATGACTACTGAACTCTTATGCGGGCGTCACACGGGACGATAAATTGTGTGATCGCATAAATGATCGCACCCGCCCCCATCGTTTGTGCATCACGGGATATTTGTTGCCCGTGGCGCACAAAGTCGTTTACCCCCATCACACGTACTTACTTGCTGGACAACCTCGCTGTGGGCGGCGAACATCCTCTTCCCGAAAGGGGAGGGACGTTCGGCGTCACAGCAATGTCACACAGCCGCCAGCCAATAGAAGCGGAGGGGCAGAGATGAGCGGGACGTAAACATCCTACCCACCTACTTCCTTCCACATTGCCAGCGGCCGCAGGTAAGTTGCAGTTCGTAATTCCCAGGGTGTCACACGGAGTGATGTGTGCTTCCACGGGAACGACGAACAACCGAAGCACAGAAGGAGGAATGACTTTTTAAAAATGAACGACGTGTCACCGAGCAACGATAAGGTAAGTATTTTTGCTCGTTCACAATCGTTCCGAGGTGTCGCACGGTACGATATGTCTGACGATGCCGGATGTGCGTCACTAACGACGTGACCCCGATGACATATCGCCCGATATATCATACCGTGTGACGCCCGCATTACTGTAGTTGTGTAATTTTTGATCATTCTATTAATTGTACCAAATGATGTGAATATATGATTGTTTCATGTAACACATTGTAAGCAATGTTTTGTTTATTTTGTTTGTATTATTCAGACAGTATATTGACCAATATATGCCAAAGAGCCGAAATGTGCATTGGATGCTGTCTTTTCTATTAATTCCTACTGGACTAATAAAATCAAATGTATTACATTTGCAAATTGCATTTTTCTTTTTTCAAATAGAGTGCCAAAGTATTTTTTTTTTACGATCAGAGGCCCTGTGAAGCATATTCATTCTAATAGAGGCACACATTTTGTTGGAGCGGCAAGAGAACTCCACATGCCTTCCAACCTGGATATGGTTAATGTAGAAAGGTACCTAGGTGAGCAAGGGTGCACCTGGACTTTCAATCCGTCACATTCCCCATACATGGGAGGAGCCTGGGAAAGAAGGATAGGGGTAGCAAGCAAAATACTAGACTCCATCTTCTTACAAGCAAACACCAGACTTACACACAAAAGTTTGAGTGCGTTCCTGGCCGACGTTTCAGCTATCATAAATGCTAGACCGCTGACAACTCTTACTAGTGATTCCGGAGACCCGACTGTCCTTACTCCCGCTATGTTCCAAATGCTCCACTTGGAGAATTCAATGACAAGGACCTCTATACACGACAATGGAGGCAAGTGCAAAGTGTAACCAATGTCTTTTGGGACAGATGGAAAAGGCAGTACCTCTCCACTCTACAAACCAGGAAGAAGTGGCAGAAAGACCACCCAAACCTGAAACCAGGTGATTGTACTTGGGAAGGACAGTCAAGCACAACGGAATCAGTGGCCACTTAGCCTAGTCACCAAACCTTTTCCCAGCAAGGATGGGAAAGTACATAAGGTAGAGGTCAGATTGTGCAATCCTGGGGAGAGCAAACTGTTCCTCAGGCCAGTAACCAAACTCATGTTGCTGTTTTCCTCAAAGAACCAAATAGTGGCATCCGTTGATGCCAAGCGGGGAGTGTTCTGCCATGTATGGCAGCTAGATAATTCTATTCATTGTAATTTTTGTTACAACCCCTAGAGGTCGTTGCTACCCTTTATTCTGTTGAGTTCCTCTCTAGTCTTCATGTGAAGTGTATTCTGGATAGAACTGCCTCTTTTTATCTTCTGAGGAGAAGATCTGCAGCCATTTTCTTCCTGAACTCGTGAGGAACAGACCTGTTGCCTTGTGTCTCGTTCTTAAACTCTCCTCCTGCCTTGTGTAATCCGGTGAGTCAGATGCAAATCACACGTATTCTTGTATTAGAATCTTGGGTAGAAGACTGTGTATTAAATGCATTGAATATTGTACTTCTACCTGAATGATGTGTGAAGAAGCTGCAGGCGACCTTTGCACCAGATTCTCATTATAACTGCATCTTATGTAATGTTGAGCTGCGTTATCACTGTACTTTATTCTGTACTGACTGTGATCACTTTCTTGTTATAGTCTTTTTTAGTATTCACTGTGTATTCCGGATATGCCATATATTCCGTATATGTTATATATTCTTCTATCAAGTTCACGTTACCAGCTAATAAAATCAAGACTACTGAACTCCTACAGTCTGTTTATTGGAAATGTGAACGAGAGTTTAGCTGTGTGCCAGATATTCACAGAATTACGTGAAAGAAGGCAGAAGAGTTTCTTCTGTATATCTGTTGCTGGCTAGGTTGCATGCCTCCTGATATACTCAGGGGGCCAAATGCTGGATCCAAAATCATTCTCTGCTCAACACAAAGGGGTGGTGCTGTGTTGGGTAGTGGCCCTGGATGAAGTCACAGAGGCTCTAATTCCTGGTGAGTCAGCATAAAGGTAAGACTCTGCTAGTTGCACAATTACACTAAGTAGCCCAGTAAGTGACATCGCTGGAATCAGGATCTCTGCCCCTACGTTATGTTGCTCTCAGATTAAGTTTCAAAATCCAGGTGATAGATTCCCTTTAACCCCTTCACGACCTTGGACGGATCTATCCGTCCAGGATCGTGTCCCGTTAAGCCCCGCCCCCTGCTTTTTTTAAAAGTTTTAAAAAAAAAAAAAATAAAAGTTCAAATCACCCCCCTTTCCCCCCATTGAAAATTAAAGGGTTAAAAAATAAATAAATATACACATATTTGGTATCGCCGCGTTCAGAAATGCCCGATCTATCAAAATATAAAATCAATTAATCTGATTGGTAAACGGCGTAGTGGCAAAAAAAATTCCAAACGCCAAAATTACGTTTTTTGGTCGCCGCAAGTTTTACGCAAAATGCAATAACAGGCGATCAAAATGTAGCATCTGCGCAAAAATGGTACCATTATAAACGTCAGCTCGAGACGCAAAAAATAAGTCATTACTGAGCCATAGATCCCAAAAAATAAGAACGCTACGTGTTTTGGAAAATGGCGCAAAACGAGCGCCACTTTTATTGGACAAACTTGTGAATTTTTTTTAACCACTTAGATACAAGTAAACCTACACATGTTTGGTGTCTACAAACTCGCACCGACCTGAGGCATCACATAGATATATCAGTTTTATCATATAGTGAACACGGTGAATAAAACATCCCAAAAACTATTGTGCGATCACACTTTTTTTGCAGTTTTTCCACACTTGGAATTTTTTTGCTGTTTTCCAGTACAATATATGGTAAAACCTATGATTTAATTTAAAAGTACAACTCGTTGCGTAAAAAACAAGCCCTCATATGACAAGATTGACAGAATAATAAAAAAGTTACGGCTCTCGGAAGAAAAGGAGCAAAAAACAAAAACGCAAAAACGGAAAGTGCCCGGGGGCTGAAGGGGTTAAGGACCTGGTGTGTCCCAGTGATAGACTGAGGACACCTTAGCAAGGTGCGCATGCTTCCTCTTAAAGGGACAGGAAGCATATGCGAGTGCATCCCCTGGGTTGGAGACCAGGAATCCCTACACAACATGTACAGTGCCTGGGGCCTAGGCAGGAGCTGAGGACCAACACACACAAGAGCATCCGCGGGGGGACGAGCTGGGCACCGCACTACATGTGTATGGCAATGAATGGACTCTGAAGACCATGCAATGATGGCCATGTGAGGGTGTAGAGTACAACGCTACATGTAGATGGCCATGCAGGTAAGCAGAGGACCGTGCAGGATGGAGATGGCTGTGCAGGAAAAAGGAGGGAGCAGGGACATGGCACTAGGACGCCGAGGAGTTCCAGCACACTAGGGAAGCTGGTGCTAAAGTATCTCCTCTTCACACTTCCTGTCTGAAGGTCCGAAAGGAAAAAATAAAAAAGGACATTCAATCGGCCAGTCCCCGACCACAGGAGGTCGAAAATGAGTCCTGTTGTTAATGGGGCAGCTGCCCACAAAGCAAAGTCCATGGCCAGAGCAAACTGTAACGCTCACCACTGGGGAAGGTGGTGAGTGGTAGCAGACCCACTAGACTACATAGGGAACCCAGGCTTGCACTTTAGTGGGAGGAGCTTAACTAAATGCCTGCCATGAGCCAGAACGCCAGGTGCCACTTCTTAATTTGGCTAAGCCAAGTTGTAACTGGCCTGGTCACCTGACCACATACCTTGCTGTTCTTAATTGGCTTCCTAAGCTTGCTGCTACCTCTGCTTAAAGAAGTTGTCCAGTTATCAAAACTGATTTTTTTTTCTTCTGATAAATCTTGCTAATATGTGCCTCTCTACACATCTATCACGTTATTTTACCAATATTACCTTTTATCATGCTCTAGCATAACATCTTCATTTCTGGCTCCAGCTCTGATGGAGTTAATCTCCCTCTTGACTTCCTGGGTTCAGTTACTACAACTTCCATAATCCTTTACAGTAACTAGCAATCTATCTCACACCCACTCTGATCTCCATCCAAACTGTTCCCTCCCCTCAGATCTCCACCACAACAGTTCTCTCCCCTCCTTCCTGTGTGCACTGCCTAATCATGGTAATAGAGCTTTTATCATTGCTCCACTCTGTGACTTCTGCTGCATAGTACCAACTGTATACACTCTCACATGAACAAGTCTCAGAGTGGGGCAGTTAGTGACATGTAGCATCCGGTCACCTGCACAACAAGTTCCAGAGTGGAGACAGATAGTGACATATAGCACACTATGTGTCAGAGCAGAGCATGTCACTGTCTCCACTCTGGGATTTGTTGTGCAGGTGACCGGAAGCTACATGTCACTAACTCTCTCCACTCTGTGACTTGTTGTGCAAGTGAGAGTGTATACAGTTGTTACTATGCAACAATAGTCACAGAGTGGGGCAGTTAGTGACATGTAGCATCCGGTCACCTGCACAACAAGTCCCAGAGTGGAGACAGTGACATGCTCTGCTCTGACACATAGTGTGCTATATGTCACTACCTGTCTCCACTCTGGGACTTGTTGTGCAGGTGACCAGATGATACATGTCACTAACTTACTCCACTTTGTGACTTCTGCTGCATAGTACCAACTGTATACACTCTCACCTGCACAACAAGTCACAGAGTGGAGACAGATAGTGACACATAGCACACTATGTGTCAGAGCAGAGCATGTCACTTACTGTCTCCACTCTGGGACTTGTTGTGCAGGTGACAGAGTGGAGCAGATTAGTCCCATGCAGCGTCCGGTCACCTGTGCTGCTGGTAGGATTGGATATGATCACACTGCCGACTGCTATGGATATGATACATAGGATATGATCACACTGCCGACACCGCCCGCTCTCCTGACAGCTGAGCACAGCGGGCGGGTGGACAGTGTGATCACATACTTGCGTGACAGGGGAAATTTCAGCGGAGGAAACCCCCCCTGTACTCCACACTGGAGCCCGTACCTCCCACCGCTGACCGATGGTAAGCGGCGCGCTCTGCCTTCACCGCTCCACACTGGCGTCCTCAGGATCCTCCCCTCGCTGCTGGGCTGTGACGTGTGGTAGTCACTACCCACAGCCCAGTCAATCAGTGTGAGTGGCGCCGGCATCCTCTGACGTAAGCGTCAAGTTTGAGAGCCCGGAAATGCCAGGACGTCAGAGGATGCTGGCGGCCACAGCTCAAGGGGGTCATGTGACAGGCACTGAGCGTGCAGGATAGCGCCGCTCAGTGCCAGAACAGGAAATACAATCCAATGGAGAAGATGCATATAATGGTAAGTGACACTCATTGGGAAAATAAAAAAAATGGGTGAACCACCCCTTTAATGGATGTGCACCAGAAGTGAAGTGCTGCTGTGTTTGGTAGTGGCCCTGGGTGAAGTCACAGAGGCTCTAATCCCTGGCGAGTCAGCATAAAGGTAAGACGGTATCTGGGACTGTGGCAGGTGACTGGAGCAGTAAGACAGTAAGACCATGGTCAGGTAGCGGCCAGGACAGTTAGGATGGGCACAGGTAGGACAAACAGGGCTAGCAAAACACCCACAGGGCAGAACAGGAAAACAGTCTTAAAGGGAACAGGCAAAACGGGTACAGACAGGTGCAGAACTTCCTCAGGTTCAGGTCAACAGGCAAGGAACATCAGTCATAGGACATCGAACACAGGTGCAGCTGGGACAGGACCTCAGGAGTAGAGTTGAGCGCGGTTCGCGGTTCTCCAGTTCTAGGCTCGAGTGATTTTGGGGCCTGTTCTAGATCGAACTAGAACTCGAGCTTTTTGCAAAAGCTCGATAGTTCTAGAAACGTTCGAGAACGGTTCTAGCAGCAAAAAAACAGCTAATTCCTAGCTGGCTTTCCGCTGTAATAGTGTAAGTCACTCTGTGACTCACACTATTATGACATTTCAGTGTATAGTGTGCGTGAACAGCGCCTTCGCCATTTTTTTTTTTTTTCCTTGTCTTCCTTCCCTAAGCGCGTGCGTCTTGTGGGGCAGGCCAGCATGTCAGCCAATCCCAGACACACACACAGCTAAGTGGACTTTTAGCCAGAGAAGCAACGGCATGTGTGATAGGATGTCCATGTCCCATGTCCCTGCATTATAAAACCGGACATTTTCCTCCAGGACGCCATTATTTCTTCTGCGTCCTTGGTGTCAGACATCACTGGCGCAGCTCCGTCCTGAGTCCTATCGCTGATACAGCTGTATGCGCTCCATACACAGCGCTGGACAGCATAGGGATAGCACTTTCCATCAGTCCTTTTAAGGGCTCGTACCGGCAGGGTCAGAGCCATAGGTGACAGGTCCTGAAAACAGCGACAGCGTCTGTGTAGCTAAGGTCAGGGATTTCGTCGCTGCATTTCCCCATTAGGAGGGAATAGAAAGGCACTGTACCCTCCTGTCCTCTGCACACTCCAACTCATTATAACTAAGCCATTATACTAGCAAACACTCAGTGTACCTAGTGGCATCCTAAACGTGGCTATTGGACTGTTGTCTAGTCACACTAGTGCAAAGACATTTGCAGCACCTCTACCTGCATTGCACACTCCAACTCATTATAACTAAGCCATTATACTAGCAAACACTCAGTGTACCTAGTGGCATCCTAAATGTGGCTATTGGACTTTGCTCTAGACCCACTAGTGCAAAGACATTTGCAGCACCTCTGCCTGCATTGCACACTCCAACTCATTATAACTAAGCCATTATACTAGCAAACACTCAGTGTACCTAGTGGCATCCTAAACGTGGCTATTGGACTTTGCTATAGTCCCACTAGTGCAAAGACATTTGCAGCACCTCTGCCTGCATTGCACACTCCAACTCATTATAACTAAGCCATTATACTAGCAAACACTCAGTGTACCTAGTGGCATCCTAAACGTGGCTATTGGACTGTTGTCTAGTCACACTAGTGCAAAGACATTTGCAGCACCTCTGCCTGCATTGCACACTCCAACTCATTATAACTAAGCCATTATACTAGCAAGCACTCAGTGTACCTAGTGGCATCCTAAACGTGGCCATTGGACTTTGCTATAGTCCCAATAGTGCAAAGACATTTGCAGCACCTCTGCCTGCATTGCACACTCCAACTCATTATAACTAAGCCATTATACTAGCAAACACTCAGTGTACCTAGTGGCATCCTAAACGTGGCTATTGGACTTTGCTATAGTCCCACTAGTGCAAAGACATTTGCAGCACCTCTGCCTGCATTGCACACTCCAACTCATTATAACTAAGCCATTATACTAGCAAACACTCAGTGTACCTAGTGGCATCCTAAACGTGGCTATTGGACTGTTGTCTAGTCACACTAGTGCAAAGACATTTGCAGCACCTCTACCTGCATTGCACACTCCAACTCATTATAACTAAGCCATTATACTAGCAAACACTCAGTGTACCTAGTGGCATCCTAAACGTGGCTATTGGACTTTGCTATAGTCACACTAGTGCAAAGACATTTGCAGCACCTCTACCTGCATTGCACACTCCAACTGATTATAACTAAGCCATTATACTAGCAAACACTCAGTGTACCTAGTGGCATCCTAAACGTGGCTATTGGACTGTTGTCTAGTCACACTAGTGCAAAGACATTTGCAGCACCTCTACCTGCATTGCACACTCCAACTCATTATAATTAAGCCATTATACTAGTAATTTTTGCTGCCAGTTTAAGGGCCGTAGTTGCATTGTCAGGGATATTTATTCTTTATTATTCTGCTGTTAATAAAGCTAGACCACCACTGCAATCTACACCACCTCTCAATTTTTACTACCACATTTTCAGTGCACAATCTTGTCGCAATCAACATGAGTGGCAAAATGACAGATTCTGGTGGAAAGGGGAAGAGGCGTGGTGGAAAAGGCAAAAAAGGTTTTGTCCATGGGGAAGGTGGCAAAGTTCCATTATCATCTGCTGAAGATAGACCATCTACCAGCAAAAGTAAGATGTCTACTACTTACCGTGGACAATCCGATGTGCTCCCTTTTTTACGGACATGAACAACAGGAACAAAGGTAGATGATGGCCAAAAAAGGAAAATGCTTGAATGGATCTCAAGTGGTCCAACAAGTGCCCTCTCAGCCACTTCAAGTACCGCATCCAAAAAACAGCAGTCCTCTGAGTTGTCATCCCAATCAAACTTGCTTTCTCCCAGCTCTGAAGTCTCCATCAGCCCTGCACAGTATGGTGGAACTGAGATGGCTGAGTCTGCAGAGCTGTTCAGTCACACTATAGCCTGGGAATCAGAGGTCTGCTCCCAAGCTACAGTGAGTACAGAACAGGAAATGGTCTGCAGTGATGCCCTTTGTGACTCTGATTCAGGCCGTGAGGACCAAGTTTCTAAGCATAATGTTGACCCTTTGTCACAAACTGTAACACCTGTGGTTATAGACAATGAGGAACATACTGATGAAGATGAGACGCAGATACCCGATTGGGATGACAACTTAAATATTCGGTCAGTGCAAGAAGAGGCTCGGTCTGAGGGGGAGGGGAGTGCAAACACAACAATTGATGATGAAGTTCTAGATCCCACCTACTGTCAACCCACAGTCAGGCACTCGAGGAGGTCAACAGAGGTGGTGGAGGAGGATGCAACTGATGACGAAGTTACCTTGCGCCTTCCTGGACACAGTCGGAGTACTGGTAGCATGTCTACAACTGCATCCTCAGCCACCACTCTGCCTCTGAGCATTATTCGGGGTGGATCAACAGGTCGCATGGCCTCTAAGCCTTGCCTAGCCTGGTCCTTTTTTGACATAGAAAAAGATCGCCCAAATTATGTGATCTCTAAAATTTGTCATGGTTCTCTTAGTAGAGGTCAAAACCTCAGCAGTTTGACAACTTCTTCCATGAATCGTCACATGAATAAATATCATATGGCCCGGTGGGAAGCTCACCGTGCTGCAATGCGGCCTAGCGGAGCGAACCATCCACCGCCTGCCCCTTCCAGTGCATCCGTGCGCTCGTCATCTTCTAGGACTGTGGGGACAGCTGTCACACCTGTTTTTCCACCCACAACTTCCACCACTGTAACCGCAACAGGCAGTTTGCTTGGTAGGTCGTCAGTTGGTTTGGAAGGGGAAACAAGTGAGTGTGTACAGCTCTCTCAGACATCGATAGCACCAACGTTGGATGAAGGCAACATCATGTCTCCGCCTGCACTTTCCTCACAAACCTGCATTTTTCCAGGGACACCCTACTCAACACCGTCTACACACAGCAGCCAGATCTCTGTCCCTCAGATGTGGTCAAATAAAAGGCCACTTCCTGCGACCCATGACAAAGCTAAGAGGTTGACTCTATCCCTCTGTAAGCTGTTGGCTACCGAAATGCTGCCTTTCCGCCTAGTGGACACACAGGATTTTAGAGACCTTATGTCTGTCGCTGTGCCCCAGTACCAGATGCCTAGTCACCACTACTTCTCTAAGAAAGGTGTGCCCGCGCTACACCAGCATGTCGCACACAACATCACCGCTTCCTTGAGAAACTCTGTGTGTCAACGGGTGCATTTCACCACCGATACTTGGACCAGTAAGCATGGACAGGGACGTTACATGTCGCTGACTGGGCACTGGGTAACTATGGTGATAGATGGTGAAGGGTCTGCTGCACAAGTCTTGCCGTCCCCACGACTTGTGTGTCAATCCTCTGTCTGTCCAAGTTCCGCCACTGCTTCTGCATCCTCCACCTCATCTGGCTCCTCCACCTCCGCCCCAAGCCTGCCAGGTCAGGCCACCAGCGTTCTCACTGCGCAGAAGGAATCACGCACCCCTCATTACTATGCTGGCAGCAGAGCGCAACGGCATCAGGCGGTCTTTAGCTTGACATGTCTTGGGAATAAGAGTCACACAGCTGAGGAGTTCTGGTCAGCTCTGCGGTCCGAGTTTAATAAATGGTTGTCTCCACTCAACCTGCAGCCTGGTAAGGCCGTGTGTGACAATGCTGCAAACCTGGGTGCGGCCCTTCGCCTGGGCAAGGTGACACACGTACCTTGTATGGCTCACGTGTTGAACCTTGTCGTCCAGCAATATTTAACACAATATCCCGGCCTAGATGGCCTTCTGAACAGGGCACGAAAACTGTCTGCTCACTTCCGCCGTTCAAGCGCCGCAGCTGAGCGACTTGCATTGCTCCAGAAGTCTTTCGGCCTGCCGGTTCATCGCCTGAAATGCGATGTGGCGACACGCTGGAATTCAACTCTCCACATGTTACAGCGACTGTGGCAGCACCGCCGAGCCCTGGTGCAATACGTCATGACGTATAGCCTGGGCCAACGAGATGCATTTGGAGTCAGGGGGTGGGACAACAGGAAGGGGATGAACTACAGGAGGATTCATATGCGCAAGACACAACAACATCACCAAGGTCCAGACGTTCATTATCACCAAGGCGCCAGGCATTGGACCATGGGGGACAGGGATCAACAAGGGCGCATGGTAGCAGGCGAGATTTTGAGGAAGGTGCAGGAGAACATGAAGAATTGGAGGACGAACTGTCCATGGACATGGAAGACTCAGCAGATGAGGGAGACCTTGGTCAAATTTCAGTTGAAAGAGGTTGGGGGGAGATATCAGAGGAAGAAAGAATGGTTAGCACCTCTATGCCACAAACACAGCGTGGACTTGGTCCGCATGGCTGCGCAAGACACATGGGTGCCTTCTTGTTGCACTACCTCCAACATGACCCTCGTATTGTCAAAATTAGAAGTGATGATGACTACTGGCTTGCCACACTATTAGATCCCCGGTACAAGTCCAAATTTTGTGACATAATTCCAGCCATAGAAAGGGACACACGTATGCAGGAGTATCAGCAGAAGCTGTTACTCGATCTTAGATCGGCTTTTCCACCAAACAACCGTGCAGGTGCAGGGAGTGAATCTCCCAGTTGTAACTTGACAAACATGGGACGGTCTCGTCATCTTCAACAGTCTACCCGTACCAGTAGGACCGTATCTGGTGCTGGTAACAGCAATTTTATGGAATCTTTTCATAATTTTTTTAGACCCTCCTTTGCAAGGCCACCAGAGACAACAAGTCTGACACATAGTCAACGGCTGGAGAGGATGATACAGGAGTATCTCCAAATGAACATCGATGCCATGACTTTGCAAATGGAGCCTTGCTCCTTTTGGGCTTCAAATCTAGAAAAATGGCCAGAGCTATCCAGTTATGCCTTGGAGATTTTGTCGTGTCCAGCTGCCAGCGTTGTCTCTGAACGTGTCTTCAGTGCTGCTGGGTGTGTGCTGACAGATAAGCGCACGCGTCTGTCCAGTGACAATGTGGACAGACTGACGTTCATCAAAATGAACAAGTCATGGATCCAGAAGGAATTTACTACCCCTGTGTCATCCTGGGGAGAGTAAATGCTTGTGGATTTGGAATGTGCTTGATGCAAATCTATCTGTGAAGTGTACAACTAGGGCACAAGTGCTGCCACTGAAGGGGTGGGTGTCTGTGTGGCCCAATTTTTGGAAAAAAGGGAGACTCCGCTTGGAGTAACCCTTGCTTTCTGTGTTTTTAAAAGAAGCCAAGATGAACAGAGCTGGGATCAGGAAAGACTTTGCTACCTACCCTGGTGTCATCCTGGGGACGGTTAATTAGGCCGTATTTTTGAATGTGCTTGATGCAAATCAAAACATCATGTTTGCAACTAGGGCACAAGTGCTGCCACTGATGGGGTGTCTGTGTGGCCCAATTTTTGGAAAAAAGGGAGACTCCGCTTGGAGTAACCCTTGCTTGCTGTGTTTTTAAAAGAAGCCAAGATGAACAGAGCTGGGATCAGGAAAGACTTTGCTACCTACCCCGGTGTCATCCTGGGGACGGATAAGAATGGCATATTTTTGAATGTGCTTGATACAAATCTAGCTGTGAATTGTACAACTGGGGCACAACTGCTGCCACTGAAGGGGTGGGTGTGTGTGGGGCCCAATTTTTGGAAAAAAGGGAGACTCCGCTTGGAGTAACCCTTGCTTGCTGTGTTTTTAAAAGAAGTCAAGATGAACAAGTCATGGTTCAGCAAAGACTTTGCTACCTACCCCGGTGTCATCCTGGGGACGGATAAGAATGGCGTATTTTTGAATGTGCTTGATGCAAATCTAGCTGTGAATTGTACAACTGGGGCACAACTGCTGCCACTGAAGGGGTGGGTGTGTGTGGGGCCCAATTTTTGGAAAAAAAGGGAGACTACGCTTGGAGTCACCTTGCTGTGTTTTACATGATTTTAGAAGGGCGTGCCATGCCTATATCTGTGTGTCCTCCTCTTTTTCCTTGTCCAGCTGTTTTGTTTTCGCATGAGTATACAGTTAGGTCCAGAAATATTTGGACAGTGACACAATTTTCGCGACTTGGGGTCTGCATGCCACCACATTGGATTTGAATTGAAACCTCTACAACAGAATTCAAATGCAGATTGTAATGTTTAATTTGAAGGTTTGAACAAAAATGTCTGATAGAAATTGTAGGAATTGTACACATTTCTTTACAAACACTGCACATTTTAGGAGGTCAAAAGTAATTGGACAAATAAACCAAACCCAAACAAAATATTTTTATTTTCAATATTTTGTTGCGAATCCTTTGGAGGCAATGACTGCCTTAAGTCTGGAACCCATGGACATCACCAAACGCTGGGTTTCCTCCTTCTTAATGCTTTGCCAGGCCTTTACAGCCGCAGCCTTCAGGTCTTGCTTGTTTGTGGGTCTTTCCGTCTTAAGTCTGGATTTGAGCAAGTGAAATGCATGCTCAATTGGGTTAAGATCTGGTGATTGACTTGGCCATTGCAGAATGTTCCACTTTTTTGCACTCATGAACTCCTGGGTAGCTTTAGCTGTATGCTTGTGGTCATTGTCCATCTGTACTAGGAAGCGCCGTCCGATCAACTTTGTGGCATTTGGCTGAATCTGGGCTGAAAGTATATCCCTGTACACTTCAGAATTCATCCGGCTACTCTTGTCTGCTGTTATGTCATCAATAAACACAAGTGACGCAGTGCCATTGAAAGCCATGCATGCCCATGCCATCACGTTGCCTCCACCATGTTTTACAGAGGATGTGGTGTGCCTTGGATCATGTGCCGTTCCCTTTCTTATCCAAACTTTTTTCTTCCCATCATTCTGGTACAGGTTGATCTTGGTCTCATCTGTCCATAGAATACTTTTCCAGAACTGAGCTGGCTTCATGAACTGTTTTTCAGCAAATTTAACTCTGGCCTGTCTATTTTTGGAATTGATGAATGGTTTGCATCTAGATGTGAACCCTTTGTACTTACTTTCATGGAGTCTTCTCTTTACTGTTGACTTAGAGACAGATACACCTACTTCACTGAGAGTGTTCTGGACTTCAGTTGATGTTGTGAACGGGTTCTTCTTCACCAAAGAAAGTATGCGGCGATGATCCACCACTGTTGTCATCCGTGGACGCCCAGGCCTTTTTGAGTTCCCAAGCTCACCAGTCAATTCCTTTTTTCTCAGAATGTACCCGACTGTTGACTTTGCTACTCCAAGCATGTCTGCTATCTCTCTGATGGATTTTCTTTTTTTTCAGCCTCAGGATGTTCTGCTTCACCTCAATTGAGAGTTCCTTAGACCGCATGTTGTCTGGTCACAGCAACAGCTTCCAAATGCAAAACCACACACCTGTAATCAACCCCAGACCTTTTAACTACTTCATTGATTACAGGTTAACGAGGGAGACGCCTTCAGAGTTAATTGCAGCCCTTAGAGTCCCTTGTCCAATTACTTTTGGTCCCTTGAAAAAGAGGAGGCTATGCATTACAGAGCTATAATTCCTAAACCCTTGCTCCGATTTGGATGTGAAAACTCTCATATTGCAGCTGGGAGTGTGCACTTTCAGCCCATATTATATATATAATTGTATTTCTGAACATGTTTTTGTAAACAGCTAAAATAACAAAACTTGTGTCACTGTCCAAATATTTCTGGACCTAACTGTATGTCCTTGTCACTTTTCCATGTGTTTGTGTTGTGTTGTGAGTTGTTTGTCACCTTTTGGACACCTTTGAGGGTGTTTTCTAGGTGTTTTTATGTGTTTGTGATTGCCTGCCATTGTTTCCTATGCAGTTCGAGTTCGGTTCGTCGAACGTTCGACGAGCCGAACTCGAACGGGACCTCCGTTCGGCGAACCGACCTCGAGCCGAACCGGGACCGGTTCGCTCATCTCTACTCAGGAGGAACTCCAGTCATTAGGGTCCAGGTCATAAGGAACAGAACTTCGATCATCTGGGTCCAGGTCATCAGGCAGTTGAGATGGGTGAGGCAGACATGTTAATAAGTGCAGGCGGACGCGTATGGACACAGGTGCAGGATAAAGACTGGTACGGACACGGGTGTAGGATACAGGCTGGCAACAGGGAACAGACAGGACAGGTCAAAGGAGACAGACAGGACAGACACAGCAAAGACGAACTGGTGGCATGTAAGACTTGTGCTGGAGGCTTGAAAACCAGAGCACACAGGACCAACACACAGGCCAAGATCAAATCCTAATGCATTGCTATAGCCTCTCCCTGACATCACTGGAATCAGGATCTCTGTCCCTACATTATGTTGCTTTAAGATTAGGTGGCAAAAACCTGGTGATTGATTCCCGTTAAGTACCTGTGCCTCTCAGTGATAGGCTGGGGACACCTTAGCAAGGTGTGCATGCTTCCTCTTAAAGGGATAGCACACACACCACCTAGACTGGAGATCAGGAAACCCTATGCACCATGCACAAGGCCTGGGAACCAACACACACTTGGTTATTCTCAGGGGGATGAGCTGGAGATAGCATTACACGTGGACGGCAATGCAATGACACAAAGGGCAACATGAAATGTGGGTGGCACGGTGGGGGGGACCGAGGACCATGCAACAAGAGGATGACTATGCGGGAGTGCAGTGGATCATGCTACACATGAACAGCCATGCAGGTAAGCAGAGGACTGCACAGCACGAGGATGGCCTTGCAGAAAATAGCAGGGAGCAGAGACATAGTGCTAGGATGCTGTGGTGCCCTGGACAAGCCAGGGGCCACAGGTAACTACACCACCACACCCTACACCCCGGTTAGGCACATCTAAGCCAGACACAAAACCCTTGTTGCCTTCCCCAGGGGCTGATGTCCACACCAGGGGGTGGAGCCAGGTGGTTGGTCTCCACCCACCTAGGAGTTCACAGTCCTGGAGGAGGGAAAGGAGGAGATAGTGTGGAGAGGTGAAAGTGAGCAGAAGGAAGTTGCAGTCGAGCAGTCTGAAGGGAGTCCGGGTGTGTGGCCCGGACAGAGCAGCAAAGTTGGCAGACAGTGGTGACCGTCTGCAGGAGTGGCCTATCGGAGTTTGCCGTAAGGACCGTGGACGGGCGGTGACCCGGCGGTACCAGACCGGTACACAAAGAGAAGCCAGCACCATTGGCAGGGGCTTTTCGGACCCCGGCAAGGCTAGGAGTTGCCGTGAATTTGCTGAATCCGTTAGTGAAGGGGACCTCCTGGGTTTCCAAACAGTCAAGTCCTGACAGAAGGCAACCGTCCAACCATGAAGGGGAGACACCGCCACCGCCAAGGGCAACCGTTTCCCAGGGCCAGCGCCTGCGGGCAAAAGGGGCTCCTCCGGCTCACATCCAAGTCAGGGAGCGGGTTACCAGTGGGAACCCATCGGAATCAACATAGAACATAGGTGCAGGAAGAGACAGTCATCACTAACCTACGAGGAAGAAACAACCGCAGCCGTCTGGGGGACCCGTCCATCCAGCCGTGTGTTTTACCGAGAACTGTGTCATCGTCTTAGGCTGAGTGAGTACCACCGTGCCGTGCGGCACAGCGCTGCCCCAGCGACCCTGCACCTCACCATGCCCTGCAACCCGCCTGCCATCATCCCTACCTACCCCATCATCGGGCCCCGGGACAAGCAACCCCCTACCCATGGAGGGGAGAACTAACAACCAAGCTGTTCCCTGTCACCACTCCCGGGATCCCCGTCCAAAGCAGCGGTGGTGTCACCAAAATCACCACAACCGTGGGTGGCGTCACGGACAATATCCAAATCTCCACAATCAAATCCCCTTTTCACTCACGGATGAGGAACGCCGCTCGAGTCCCCGGGATCCGGCCCACCGCTCGAGCCACCACCGAGCAGCAGCAGTAGCCGTGCCGGACCCGAGCAGTGGGAGAGCACAGCGTCACCTCCTCCGCCCGCGACAATGCCATGAAGCGACTGCACACTAGGGAAGCCTGCTCTGCACCGAGCCAGGGTTGGACTTCTTGGAATATGTCACAAAGTTCTTTAACACTAGAAGTCCCAGAAATTTCGATCTCCCCCCTGAAGTCCCAAAAGAGGGTCAAATGACATACAATAAACTGCATAGAACTAACTAGAAACTAAATGGCTAAACTCAATGGAAAACAACAACCTCCTGTGGTGCCACAGTAATGGCCTTAATTACAAAACAAAAGACGGTGATTATACAAAGTTGAAATAACTACTGGACAGTAATCAAAGGAAATAGGTAGCAAGGTGAAATGTAGAATTAAAGCATGGCCTAAAATTTACCTTTTAATAATTCAATGATAAAAAGGTCACAGATTGTGACCTGGGGTTAAAACAGACAGTAACAAACAAGAAATGAAGAATGCCATAAAGCCAATAACCACCATAGGCAACAGGGTCCCAAGAGTAGGAGATCTGCCACTAGGCTATCTATATACGGCCATAGGCATGTGTGTCATCAAAGACAATTCAATATTCGATATGAGTGCCCAAGATTTGCTCCAATTTATATACAAAAGGAAGAAGAATAGGGAATGGTCTCACCAATCTGCTGTGGTGTCCCTTTCTTGCCTTAGTGAAAACCGCTGCTGGACATTCTGGTTGTCATGGGTCATATAACCTAGTCCTCATCCTTCTGACACAGGATCCCCATATACAGAAAACCAGCTCTTAGCAGCATCAGCAATCTCCCAACGCATTTCATAAATATCATCAGGGGAGTAAGTGATCAATGGTCCTGGTCATTCAAGACCCATGTGGATAGCACACATATTTTAAAGGACCGCAGGCATATTCAGGGCAGAGTGCCCTGGTTTTCTGTATATGGGGATCCTGTGTCGGAAGCATGAGGACCAGGTTATCTGACCCATGACAACTAGAATGTCCAGCAGCGGTTTTCACTAGGGCAAGAAAGGGACACCACGGCAGATTGGTGAGACCGTTCCCTATTATTCCAAAAAATGTTATGGTCAGGATTTGTCAACACAACTAAGCAATAGTGATGAGCGAGTACGCTTGTCACTACTCGGTACTCACACGAGTATCACTGTACTTGGACTACTCGGCGGGTACCGAGTAATCTCGCGATACTCGTGCTGTACTCGTGGTCTTCATCCCTGCATGTTGGCACTCTTTTGAGAGCCAGCCCTCATGCAGGGATTGGCTGGCAGACCACTGCAATGCCACAGCCCTGTTAGTTGTGGAATTGCAGTGATTAGCCGGCCCGCACAGCATGACCGAGCCTTTATACCGGCGGGCGTGCTGTGCTCTGCACACAGACATCCAGACAGGCAGTGCAGGGAGAGTGTTGCTGCTTCAGGGAAAGGTTTGCGGCCCTTTATAGTTATTTCCGTAGCAGGGCTGCAAACAGTGTGACCAGAAGTCCTTCTCAGGACTATTGTAGCTGTATAAAGGCAGGCAGGGTATAGCCAGGTCGGAGTACAGGAGAAGAGTCCTTCTCAGGACTATTGTTGCTGTATACAGGCAGGCTAGGCATGGTATAGCCAGGTCGGAATACAGGCTAGTGACCAGAAGAGTCCTTCTCAGGATCATTGTAGCTGTATACAGGCAGGCAGGCAGGCTATATAGCCATTCCTAGTGGTGACCGTATACCAGCCTTCATCATATCTGGGGCTGGTGTACACAGTCTAAAACAGTTCTGATAGTGTCATACTTCTCAGTAATTGTTGCTCCTAAAAAGCTGTTAGGTTCTTAGTGCGTCCGTGCGTGCATTTAAAAACCACACGTGTGTGCCTGTCGGTGGCAGCGTACAGGTGCACTTGTGTGCGTTTTGCACAAACTAGTATATAACGCACAAGTCTAGTGAATAATACACATCAGCAGTGTCTGATAGTGTCAAACTTCTCAGTAAAGGCTACTTTACACACTGCGATATCGGTCCCGATATTGCTAGTGTGGGTACCCGACTCCATCTGTTGCACGACACGGGCAAATCGCTGCCCATGCCGCACAACATCGCCCAGAGCCGTCACATATACTTACCTGTCCGGCGACGTCGCTGTGACCGGCGAACCGCCTCCTTTCTAAGGGGGCGGTCCGTGCGGCGTCACAGCGACGTCACTGAAGCGTCACTGAACCGCCGCCCAAAAGCAGCGGAGGGGGGGAGATGAGCGGGACGTAACATCCCGCCCACCTCCTTCCTTCTGCATAGCAGCCGGGAGGCAGGTAAGGGGAGCTTCCTCGTTCCTGCGGCGTCACACGCAGCGATGTGTGCTGCCGCAGGAACGAGGAACAACTTCGTTACTGCTGCAGTAACGATTTTTAAGAATGGACCCCCATGTCGCCGATTAGCGATTTTGCACGTTTTTGCAACGATGCAAAATCGCTTATCGGTGTCACACGCAACGGCATCGCTAATGCGGCCGGATGTGCGTCACAAATTCCGTGACCCCAACGACTCCGCATTAGTGATGTCGCAGCGTGTAAAGCCCCCTTAACACTGGGGAACAATTTGAAAAAAAATTTCTGTTGAGTTAGGTTTTTGAGCTGATTTATACTAAAATTTGCATGCTGATTCCAAAAATGTAGTCAGTTTTTTTCTATCACGTCAAGTTTTTCCTGCTCAACTTACCTGCCATAGAAGCACAATTGCACTGATTTCTGTAATAAGACTTGTTATCTGAGTACAATTCGACTCATATAGAGCTACGTGGCAACTTGTAAGAGTAGTCACAACTGAGACAGTGTGGTGAGAGGTGTGTGCAGCTCCCATGTTCATATTTGTACTATTTAAAAAAACAAACACTTTTTAGGTACAGTAGTTTACATATTTTTGAGAAGACAAAAATCCTATAGTTCAAAAACTTGACGAGAGAAAAACTGAGATCATTTCTGGATTCAGCATCCAAAAATTAATTAAGAACAGTTGTCTGACCTAACTCCTAAAAAATTGCGTTCCCCAGTGATAATTGTCGCTCCTAAAAACCTGTTAGGTTCTTAGTGCGTCTGTGCGTGCATTTAAAAACCGCACGTCTGTGCCTGTCGGTGGCAGCGTACAGGTGCACTTGTGTGCGTTTTGCACAAACTTGGATATAACGCACTAGTCTAGTGAATACACGTCAGCACAGCATTGCAAAATGCACAAGGGCGTTGGCAACGAACAAGGAAGTGGACATGATGGTGGTGCAGGCAGAGGCCGAGGTTGTGTGCAAGCTCTAATTTCGCCACAACAAAGGGCCACATCTACTCGCTCTCACGTCCTGTCCCAAATTCTTAGGGACTGCAGCAGTACACTGCTCTTGAACCAAGACCAGTGTCAACAGGTTGTTAGTTGGATAGCGGATAATGCTTCCAGTCAGATTGGCACCACCACAAACACTCTGTCTTCCACACGGTCAAGTGTCAGTAGCCGTGATACTGCACCGCACATTTCAGAACCTGATCCGCCTTCCTACCACCAGGCCGAGTACATGTCCTTGGACATTACTGATCCCACACTTGGACACTCGGAAGAGCTGTTCACGTTTCCATTCACACATTCTGGACTCTCGCCAGCTCCTGTTGAAGTGGGTCATGACGAGATCGTATGTACAGCTGCCCAAATATTTGAGCAGCCACGTTCTCACGAAGTTGGCAACGTGTCTCAACAAGGGGTGGACGATGATGAGACACAATTGTCAGGAAGTCAGGAGGAGGAGCAGGGTGCGGAAGAGGAAGACGACGTGGTGGATGATCCAGTAACTGACCCAACCTGGCAGGAGGATATGCTGAGCGAGGACAGCAGTGCACAGGGGGAGGGAGGCGTAGCATTCCAACAGGCAGTAAGAAGCAGGGTGGTGGCCCCAGGCAGAAGTCAGGCAACTGTTCCCCGGAACAACAACACGACACAAGGTGCCTGTACAAATGTTAGGTCTTCCTGAGTCTGGCAATTTTTTAAGTTGGCTGCAGATGATTCTAAAAAGGCCATTTGCAACACCTGCCATGCCAGCATCAGCAGGGGTACCAAAACTAGCAGCCTGACCACCACCAGCATGATCAGGCACATGTCAGCCAAGCACCCGACTTTGTGGGATGTACAACAGAGTCGAGGAGCAGTGCTTGCTGATGTCACTGCTACATCTTCGCTGGTTGTGCATGCAAGCCAATCCCCTGTCCATGATGCCCGCGAACAAGCCTCCTCCGGCCCTGCACCTGCAGTTGCCCACGCAGAAATAACACCATCATCAAGCACGTCCTTGTCCCAGCGCAGCGTTCAGTTATCCATTCAGCAAACCTTTGAACGCAGGTGCAAATACACTGCCAACGCCGCCCCACATGCCACACTTCTAAATGCTAACATTTCGCGACTGCTTGCGCTGGAAATGTTGCCTTTTAGGCTGGTGGAGACAGAAGCATTGCGCGATCTGATGGCGGCAGCTGTCCCACGTTACTCGGTCCCCAGCCGCCACTATTTCTCCCGGTGTGCCATCCCCGCATTGCATAACCACGTGTCACAAAACATCACACGTGCCCTGAACAACGCTGTTTCAGCCAAAGTCCACCTAACCACAGACACGTGGACAAGTGCTTGTGGGCAAGGCCGCTACATCTCGTTGATGGCACACTGGGTTAATATTGTGGAAGCTGGTACCCAGTCTGAGCGAGGGACAGAACACGTCCTTCCCACACCAAGGTTTGCAGGCCCTACCTCAGTCAGGGTTTCACCCACACTCTACAGCTCCGGAATGTCATGCTCCTCAGCCTCCTCCTCCTCCTGCGCATCCTCATCCACTTTACCCTCCACACCAGTCCCAAGCTGGAAGAACTGCAGCACTGCCTCGGCGAAGCGGCAACAGGCTGTGCTGAAGCTAATCTGCATAGGTGACAAACCCCACAATGCAGAAGAGGCGTGGACAGCTCTAAAACAGCAGGCAGATCACTGGCTCACACCTCTGAACCTAAAGCCAGGAAAGGTCGTGTGGCGGCTTTGAGGCGAGGCCAGCTGACACATGTTCCATGCATGGCCCATGTGCTCAACCTCGTGGTTCTGCCGTTTCTAAAGTAATACCCAGAGCTGTCTGATCGGCTGGTAAAAGTTCGCTGCCTGTCTGCACATTTTCAAAAGTCACCTACTGCTTCAGCCGGCCTTGCCGGCTTTCAGCGCCGTTTGCATCTTCCGGCTCACAGACTGGTGTGTGATGTCCCCACGCATTGGAATTCAACTCTGCACATGTTGGTCAGGATATGTGAGCAGAAGAGGGCAGTTTGTTGAGTACCTGCATCACCTAAGCCATCGGAAAATGGGTCAAACTCCACACATAACACCTGAGGAGTGGAGATAGATGTCCGACCTATGTACCATCCTCCAAAACTTTGAGGACTCCACCAAGATGGTGAGCGGCGATGACGCCATTATTAGCGTCACCATACCGCTTCTCTGCCTTCTAAAATGGTCTCTGCTCAAAAACAAACATGATGCATTGCAGGCGGAGCGCGATGAGTTGGAGCAAGAAACAGTAGTGGGTGTGGGTGATAACTCACAGCCCAGCCTCGTCTCATCACAACGTGCAGTGGAGGACTATGACGAGGAGGAGGATGAAGACATGGAGCAACTCTCCAGCCAAATTGAGGATATGACATGCACACCAGTCATATCCTCGGTTCAGCGTGGCTGGCCAGAGGACAGGGTAGATGAGGAGGAGGAGGAGGAGGACAGCATGTTCAGTCATCATGTTGGTCAGGATACTGAAGTGATGGCTGTTAAGAGTCTGGCGCACATGGCTGACTTTATGGTAAGCTGCCTGTCTCGTGACCCTTGCATTAAGAACATCTTGGCCGACAATCATTACTGGTTGGTAACACTGTTAGACCCACGCTACCAGGAGAACTTTATGTCTCTTATTCCCGAGGCGGAGAGGTCAGGCAAAATGCAGCAGTTCCGGAAGGCCATAGTCACGGAAGTAGGCAAAGCATTCCCCTCACAAAACGCTAGCGGCATATGTCAGGAATCAGTGGACAACCAAGGCGTACAGCCGAGAGGGGCACAAGTCCAATCCGCCAGAGGTAGGGGAACAGTCTTTAAGATGTGGGACAGTTTTCTCAGCCCCTCACGTACCACAGCCCCTGAGGTGCGGGGTAGTGCCACAAGAAATCCTAAGTTTGCCCAGATGCTCAAGGAGTACCTTGCAGATCAAACAACTGTACTCCGACATTCCTCTGTGCCTTACAATTATTGGGTATCCAAGCTGGACACGTCGCATGAATTGGCTCTCTATGCCTTGGAAGTCATGGCCTGCCCTGCCGCTAGCGTTTTCACAGCGTGTTTTTAGTGCTGCAGGTGGAATCATTACAGATAAACGCACCCGCCTGTCAACTGAAAATGCTGACAGGTTGACTCTGATCAAGATGAACAAGGGTTGGATTGGGCCAGACTTCACCACACCACCAGCAAATGAGAGCGGAATTTAAATTTTGTAACGGGAATTTGCCATGTACCTCCACTCACCCATGGGTACACACTTCTGGACTTTGGCTAATCGCTGGACTGCTCCTCCTTCTCCTCATGCACCACCATGATGACCGTTACAATAGTCAGGCCGTTGTTTCAGGTATACCAGGAGTGGTAAATTTTTTCACCCATTCTTTCAGAATGGGCATTATAACGACAGGAGACCCGCTCCTTTGCAATGGGAACAATGTTTTGAGGCCCTCATGCATGTCTCTATCCAGGGACAATGTGGAGCCTCCTAATTTTTGGCTGCCCTGCCAAAGGGCTATACTACAATAGACCCACTTCCTTACAATGGGCACTTCAGGTTTACAGGCCATCATGCACGTCTGTATGCAGGGGCATTGGTGAACCTCACAATTTTGGACTGCCCTGGCAAAGGGCTATACTACAATAGACCCACTTCCTTACAATGGGCACTTCAGGTTTACAGGCCCTCATGCACGTCTCTATCCAGGGACAATGTGGAGCTTCCCAATTTTCGGCTGCCCTGCCAAAGGGCTATACTACAATAGACCCACTTCCTTACAATGGGTACTTCAGGTTTACAGGCCCTCATGCACGTCTCTATCCAGGGACAATGTGGAGCTTCCCAATTTTTGTCTGCCCTGCCAAAGGGCTATACTACAATAGACCCACTTCCTTACATTGGGCACTTCAGGTTTACAGGCCATCATGCACGTCTGTATGCAGGGGCATTGGTGAACCTCACAATTTTGGACTGCCCTGGCAAAGGAAAATACTACAAAGACTCATTATCCTCAAAATGGGCACATTAGACTCAAGAGGCCTTCATGTACGTCTCTTCTCAGGGACATCGGAGTGCCAAACAATGTTTTCACGTAAAATCTTTCATGTAATCTCAAAAAGTAACATACACCAGCTCTATCTCACTATTGCGTATGTGCCCTTAACATTTCCGTCATGAAAATTAATTTTGGTGTCATTTTGGAAGGTTTTCTGGTGAGTCCGTAAAAATGGCGTAAAAGTCGGATAAAATTGTTCACAGCTGTGACTTTTGAGTCTTCCCTATGCTGTTGCCATGTCATTTGAGCACTCTTCTGAGACTTTTGTGACATTTTTAGGGTTTCTACATGCTGCCGGTGGGTCATTTCATAAAAATACTCGGGTCTCCCATAGGATAACATTGGGCTCGGTGCTCGGGCCGAGCACACGAGTATCTTGGGATGCTCGGCCCGAGCCTCGAGTACCCGAGCTTTTTGGTACTCGCTCATCACTACTAAGCAACAATCCACAGAATTTTCATTCTGATATCACAATGTTCGCACATCTCTGTAGTAAGTTTAGTTTTGCTCCTGTATCTATGTAGTAAGCTCAGTTCTGGTTCTGTATTTATGTAACAAGCCCAGTTCTGTTCCCGTACCTCTGCATTATGTATGGTGTTGTTCCTGTATCTATGCAGTAAGCTAGCTTTTACTCTTCAATCAATGTAGTAAGCTCAGTTCTGTTCCTGTCTCTATATAGTAAGCTCGGTTCTGTTCCCATATCTATGTATCAGCCACTGTTATTCTTAAAGCCTGTTACCTCTGTTGCTTTTATGCAGGGGCCAGAGTTAAGAAGGCTAAAGGTAGGTTGCCATATCTAGAGTGCCACTGCTTTGTGATTGTCTCAAAAGCTAAAGTTTGCCAGCCAGCCCCTACATACCAGTGGATTGTCAAGAAATCAACTCACAGTGGATTAGCCCACTCATCTCTACTTCTTACAGTATCATTCTAAAAAGCTGAATTCATATGGTAATAATCAATTAATACAGATTTTTATCATATTAATTGGTGTCTGGTTTGATGCAATAAAATATTTTTATTGTTCCTATGGTTTCAGAAATGACAGTTATTTCAGAGAGTAACATATTTTTTAATTGTCTAAAAATGTATCTCAAATGTTACCTATACCTACTGCCTGAGGTTGAGCATTTAAGCAATTGGACAAAGCAGGGGGGTCTTCTACCTAGAAGCTGCACAACTTAAACGTTGGGTTAAAATTTAGATGGTATTTGGTGAATTTCTTGTGTGTGGTCAAAGACTAAAACATCATCCTGCTATCATAGAATCACCAAAGTATTTACATTCCTAAATAGAGTAGTAAATACTTAAGACATTCCTTCCTGGAGTCAAATGGATATTCCACCACCAATAAAATTGAGGAATGTGTATGTAAATGAGTCTGCAAGTTAACTGATAACTAATCATATGATAAATAGCTGCAAGTCAAATTATAGCCAAGATGATTGTCTACAAAATGAAGGTAGTCTCACGTATGAAGATGTAGTGGCTGATGAGCTATGGAGTTTGAAAGGCAAAAGTTCAAACATTGTTACTTTTTTGCTCTTCAGAGTATGTACCCTATTCTGGGCCCCTTCCTGGCATATTCGTCCCCCGTTCTGCCTCTGTTCTATAATGTATAAAATAAAACAATAAACTTCTCACTTTCTCCAGCTCCCACAATGCACAGCATCCTCTTCTGTAGCCGCGCAGCTGACATCAATGTGCTTGCTATTGGTGTCACACTATGTCACTGCCATGTGTCACCATTGCCTAGCACGCTGACATCAACTGCTGGCTTCAGACTGGCCAGTAGGTATTTTGTGGTGCATGGACCTGGTGGAACGCACATCCAGCTGAAATAGGCATGGCACCAGAAGACCCCCTACAGCATTGGCCCAGTTGTAGTTGCACCCTCTGCGACCACTATCGTTATGCTCCAGCTATGGATCTTAAGAGATTTCCTTAAAATGGAGATGAGCTGCCAATGTACAAGAGTGATTCAGATTTTCATAAAATGCTTCTTCCTAATCCAGCCATTAAGGAAGCTGATGACATCTTGATAAGGTGTTCATGAAATTAAAAATTAGATGGTTATAGCTGGGAATTTTCTGACGTCTTTTACTATACTGCTAGTAGGTTAGTAGTTTATTTAGTCTATTTTAAAATGAGTGATAAAAAAATAAGTTATAGACCAGCAAACTGACATTTTTAAACATTATGCACATCTTTAGATGAGGCTATATAGTAGTCAATACATATGTTTTCGAAATACTAGCAGTCAAGTAAATTTATGTAAACACATGTTATCTTATCCACTAGATGTCTCTGAAGATCCATTATAATAGTGAAAAAAATATTCCTTTACATTCATTAGCTAAAAGCTACAAAGGATATATATTTTCTGTGTGAATAACCCAGTTAATAATCGGTAAAAACAAAATTTGATGCCTCAGGTATTAGGCTTGATTTTATGTATATTATTATATTAGTTCTCGGAGTCAGGCTATGTCGTTCATTTTATTGCAGCAGCTCTACTTTTTGAGATAATGTACATATGCCCACACATGAATTTACGATTTTTTTCCTTGACAGGGATAGTGATTATAGTGTGTACTTTACAGAATGTAAACTGTACCGCCCTGAGAGGGGCTCAGCCGCTCCCTGGCCGGGCCGAGCCGCTTGAGGTCTGGGATCGGGTTGTCGGTGCCTCGAGCGCCTCCGGACCGGGGGCCACGTCGCTCTGTTTAAGGGGAGGCAGTGGGGTGGTGGTGTCGGACGAGGTTCACAGCCGGGGGCCGCGTTGCCGTTGTACGGGTCGTGACACCACCCACGGGTCGTGGTGATGGGATGCACCACCGCTGCGGCTGAAGTGAAGGGGGCTCCCGGGATCAGTGTGGAAGGCACAGCCTGGATGTTAGCCCCTCCGTGGGTAGAGGCGGTGTTTCCCGGGGCCCGGCGGAATGGGCGATGATGCTGTCGGGGTGCAGGGCACCGTACTGTGGTGCGATGGCGTGCCCGGATGGCACTGGTGTACTCACTATTAATTCACACTCAGAGTCACTGGTAAACCAAAGTTCGGGTATGGTCGGGTCCTGCAGCCGGCTGCTTGTGTCCCTTGTGAGGCTGATGGTAGCCCCTTTCCCTTGCACCTCTTGTTTTGACTTTTGGCTCCCCTGCCTGAGCAGTGGTAGCCCGCTCCCCGGCGTTTAGCTGCTGGAAGAGCCCTCGGTTGCCCGCAGGTGCTAGCCCGTCGGATGTTTGGCCCTTGGCGTTAGCTTTCACCTGGTATCGGTGGGCTGTTGCCTTCTTTTGGGACTTAGGGTGAGGATGAACCCGTGAGGTCCAGACTCCAATCAGTGAATTTGCCTAAACTCAGTGGCTTCTAAGCTAGGATGGGGTCTGAGTACCCGGTTTCTGGTGCTCCGGTAAGCGGTTGACTCCCCAGTTCAGGGCCGGCGGGCTCCAACCCTGGCCCGGTCCCTACGGCTCCGCAGGTTGCTATACCGGTACTCCTGTAGGCGGCCACCACCATCTGCCTGCATGACGTTACGGGGATCCCAGGCTCCAACCCGGGTCCCTGACAGCTTTTCTCCTCCACACCTCCTGTCACTGTCACTCTCTGACTAAACTCTTGTTTGTATTTCCTGCCTCAGGACAGAAGTCTCCTCGGTGGGCGTGCCTTTCCACCTGACTCCGCCCACCTGGTGTGCCCTACTTGCCCTGAGGGAGGCATCAGGTCTCCCTTTTAGGTGACGGGTGTGTCCTCACAAGGGATGGGGGTGTGTGTGTTGTGTGGTGGGTGTTGTTACCTGTGACCCCTGGGGTCCAGGGCATCACATTCCCCCTTGGTTTAATGCAGACCGTCCGCGGGTTGCCCGACCAACTCCGGTTTATTTTTGTTTTCTTTTAACTGGAAAAAAAAACGGGAAACATTTACAATCATAATAACATTTTTACAAAAATATAAGATTTCTGAAGGTCTTTCCATAACGGGAGGCATTTTACTTTAACGTTGCATAACTTTATTAACGGAACGGGTTCATGTCCTTCCGCCTTTCCCACCCAAACAACCTAGCCTTGATGCTGCCCCTAAGAAATGGGCAGCACCCCTTTTCCCCAGTCCGGAAACAGGAACATGGCCAGATCACCCAAGCGGGAACGGGTACGGTGCGGCGCACTCGGCAGTTGTCAAAGGGCTCCCCAGAGGATGGTCACTGGTCCCAGTGGTGACCGGACCCCAGCTTGCTCTGCTGCGGGTCCTTCATCCAATCTGCCTCTCCGGAAGCTAACGGAATGGGAAGGCATGTTAAAGGGCAGGATAGGGCAAAATTTACAAGCTCAATAGTTTTTGGGTGGCCAGCAAGTCCACGGCCTTGTCCATGAGCAGTCACTCAAGCAAACAGGGATAAAACTGGGGTTAAACACAAGTCCCAACGGGGACGGGTCCTTTTATAGCCAACGGGCTACCAGCTTACTCTGCAGTGGGGGACACTTCTTCAACCTCCACATTGGGGCTGTACGGCGGAGGAGGGGGCTGTCTGCCGCTCCGGACATCCAAGACAAACCAGCCCCTCTCCCCTTGGTGCTGGGTGTAGTGCACCAGATCGCCGGGCAGGAGGTCACGGTCCAGGTGCCCAAACGGGAGATGGGCATTTACATCCCACCAGGAGAAGAAGACCTCACCTTATATGGTGGGGTCATACAGGAACCCCCAGCCTTTGTCCCGATTGAACCTTCTGACCTGGCCCTGGTAGGTCGGGCCCCCCACCCAGTATTCGGCATTCCTCAGATGCTCCTTCCCTTCAATGGTGCGGGCAAGGACCTCCTCTCTTCTCTTCTCTCTGGCCGCAATCTCCCAACTCAGTTGGCTAGGCTGCCGCTCCCAATACGGGGCAGCCGCACGCCCAGGGTCTACTTCAGTGGGGGTCTGGCCCAGCCGGTGCTCCCCAGTGTCGACTATGATCGGCACTCTCAAAGGGGAGCCCCGCTGTGTCGCGGCCGGCTCTGCTGCCTTGCAGCTGCCTCCCCGCGGAACCTCAGCCGAGGCCCGCGACCCTGGAGCGGCCTGCTTTGCCTTCGGGGCCTTCTTAGCCGGGCGGACTTCTGGGGCCGATGCGCGTCTGGGCGCGGTCACTTCTGGAACAGCCAGTACCGCTTCGGGATCAGATGCTGGCCAGGAACGGGTCTCTTCGGACAACGGGCACAGTGCGGCCGGATTCCACAACAGGTCCGGGCCAGCCTCCCCAAGCAGCTTCCCAGGAGCGCCCGGGACGAACTCCGCCACCGGTGTTGGGGTTGGGGATACGGGTAGAGGAGCAGTGGCAACCACTGCAGGGAAGGGAGGAGGCGGTATGGTGGGCAGCAGCAGACCGAGCCCCTCAGCCGCGATGGCCGACCGCTCAAGGGCATAGGGACGTGGGTCGCCTTTCCACCCTGCCAACACCGTCATCCTCTCACGGGCCCGCACAGCAATCACTATCTCCCCCATCTCTGCCGCCCAATGTTCTACTAAGAAGCTTACCTGGTGCTGGAGGCGGCGGCACATCTCCTCCGTCCGGGCCTTCACCCACGCCGCTGTTCCTGGCGCGGGCTCCGGAATCTCGGGACTCTGGACTGGAGTTGCCATGCTGCTGCACTATCGGGATCCAGAAACGGAACGGATGTCCTGGAGTCCCTGCCTTTTTAACTTCTCGGTCACATCAGGCAGCCTCTCCGTCCGCCTTCCCCCTTGGTTTTCTTCCAGCACTCCTCCTCCGGGGGCGGGGCTTCACTTCGCGCCTTCACTGCTCAGGGAAGACGACTCGAGTGGGAAACTTTCGCGCCAAGATGGCGGAACTTCAACTTTTTCGGCAGGACTCCGCTCCGGATACTTCTAAGGTGCACTTCCACAGGTATGTGGACTGTCCGAATCCTGTTCGTGACGCCAGAAGAGTCGATGTGTACCGCCCTGAGAGGGGCTCGGCCGCTCCCTGGCCAGGCCGAGCCGCTCGAGGTCCGTGCAAGGGTTGTCGGTGGCTCGAGCACCTCCGGACCGGGGGCCACGTCGCTCTGTTTAAGGGGAGGCAGTGGGGTGGTGGTGTGGGACGAGGTTCGCAGCCGGGGGCCGCGTTGCTGTTGTAACTTTGCCAAGGTTTCATACGTTAATGAACCTGTTAGGGTTATGGCTTGGTCCTCATCATCGTTAGGAAAGGCCAGGTGTAGCAACTTTCACAGTGTTATAAAAACCCAGCCTCCTCTAACCTTGTGCCAAAAAAGAAGACATAGTGTTTTCTAAGCAGCTACCTAGTAGTCTGAAAATGAAAATGGTGGAGGCCACAAAGCAGGAGAAGGCTAAAAGAAGATAGTAAAGCGTTTTCATGCTGACCTTTCCTCAGATCAAAATGTAATGAAGAAATGTCAGGTAACAGGAACAGTGGAGATGAAGATAAGGTCTGGAAGACCAAGCAAAGTTTCTTTGAGAGCTGGAGGCAAATCAGATTCCCTGGTTGACTGAACAAGACCTTCGCTTCTTTTTCCTTTACTTCGCTGCTGGTGCCACCAATATACTTTAGATTAAAAACAGTACATGCAATGTTATAAATTGCATGACTTGTGTCATAATTCATGAAAGAATTTACTGGACATAAATTAATTTTTTTTTTGCTTTTTTTTCCACAAATTTATACATATTGTACTTTTTCCCTAAACATTTAGTGAAAATCCTTTATGGAAAGCCAAGTTGATTTCACATTACTGTTGTCACGACTAATGATAAGCGAATATATTCAGCACAATTTGTTACTTTCACAGAAATTAAGGTATTCACAATTTCTGTTATTAGTCGAGTATTTTGGCCCTTGCCTTGTGAGATTAGAATCCCCTACCAGCATGTTGGGTGCCTCATTTTCAGGCACTAAAAATGCGAGGATTGCTTGTCAACCATATTAATGTCGTAGCCATCTTTGCTATTGGCAGTACTGTGATTGGGAGGCGCAGTGAAAAAAAAAAAAGACTTATGGTTATTAAAGCAGGAGAATTATACTTTCCATGTCACACTGCTTCCTGGTCCGTTAATTAACCCCTATGAATAAGCACTGCTTACCCCACCTACCCTCTGTATCAGTGACTGGGATTGGTTGCAGTCCTGGTTCCCCCGTCCACCCTCTGTACTGTTTTCTGTGTTTGGTTGCCCTCACACTAGCTGTCTGGGTCAGGTAGAGTATAAAAATAAATAAATAATTGGAAAAAATTTTGTAGGGTCCCCCGTATATTGATACTCAGTACAGGTAAAGCAGATGGCTACAGGCTGCAGCCTCCAGCTGTGTGTTTTATTTTGGCTCTGCATCAAAATATGAAGGTCCCCATGCAGCTTTTTTTTATTTATTTCAATAAATAATTAAAAAAAAGCCTAGAATCTCCAACGTTTTGACACCCAGCAAAGATAAAGTAGACAGCTGAGGGCTGGTGTTCTAAGGCTGGTGAGGTCCAGGGTAATTGAGCCCACCCCAGCCTAGAAATAGTAGTCCACAGCCGCCCCAAAATTGGCAGATATACAAGATCCGCCAATTGTGGCGCTTTACCCAGCTCACCCTAAAATCACATAATGGTGCCCCTACCTCTTCACGACTGACCCTGAGTGTCTGTAACTGCACGTTAAGCTATAAACCAAGTGTAACACAAAAATAAACATGAATGGAGTGCACAAAGGAAGAGGGTGAAACACACAGCTAGAAACATGCATACAGGAATGTTGGAAAACAGAAAATGAAAAAGAAAAACAGAATACGTGGAAACCTACATAAAACAAGAGATAACTTGAAAGGGATTCACACAAACCATCTGCAATGAATAGCAATAGCAATGTCTCAGTAAGAAAACCTTAACCGAGGAGCTAGAACATCCATCCAGAAATATAACCAGTAGTGATGAGCGAAACTGAACTGAATACATTGTGTTTGGTGCAGAACACCGAACTCAGACTTTAAACTGTACGTCCGGTTCCTGTTTGGGTTTCTTCACCCGAATAAAGCTTGTTTAAAGGATGCAGAACAGCCGATCAGCGAGCTTTTAGTCTGTGGCCACTTTTGCAGCCATCGCAGCTATGCCAAGTATTTTCATGGCTGTGATTGGAGCACCCTGTGACTTGGCCTGTATAAAGGACAGATCACACAACACAATGCCATTTTGCCTTTACTAGAATAGGGACAGTACACTGTTGAAGTAATGGACAGTAATAAGTGCAGTTAAGAAAAAAAATGATAAATTGTAGGGATAGGACGCTGTAGGAGTGAGGGACATTGGTATGTGCATGTAATTGTAAATCAAATACAGCACTGTTTCCCGCAGCTTTGCATAATAGCCAATAGCTCTACAATTTTATACTGCGTTGCATCATACAGCTTTCCATAGTGCTACCAGTGTAGAGGCGGTGTAATCTATTAGTTTAATCTAGCCAAACAGAGTTTTTCACAGCATGCCTTCTGTGGCAATATCTCTGCAACTTTATACTGCGTTGCATCATGTACCTTTGCATAGTGCTACAAAACAGCATATAGGCGATGTAATACATTCGCTCAGTTTAGGCAAAAAAGAGTTTTTCACAGCATGCCTTGTTGTGGCAATATTTCTGAAACCGTATAATGCATTGCATCCTGCGGCTTTGCGTATTGATATAAAATAGCGTAAAGGAGGTGTAATCTATTCGCTCAATCTAGCCAAAAAAAGATTATTTCACAGCGTTTCTTGCTGTGGCCATATCTCAGCAAGCTTATACTGCATTATATCCTGCAGCTTTACGTAGCAGTACAAAACAGTATACAAATGGTGTAAACTATTAGTTCAATCTATCCAAAAAAAAAGCATAACAGTTTTTCACATCACACCTTGCTGTTGCAAAAACTCTGCAGTCTTGTACTGCGTTGCAACCAGCAGCTTTGGATAGCAGTACAAAACATCTTACAGGTGGTGTAATCCATTAGCTCAATCTAGTCAAAAAAGGAGTTTTTCCCAGCTTGCCTTGCTGTGGCAATATCTCTGAAATCTTATAGTGCGTTGCATTGTGCAGCTTTGCATAACATTACAATATAGCTGCTTACAGGCTTTATTATAATTGTTCTCTGTGTACGGGCCATGTATGATTCTGAACTTGATTGTGTGCCAAAGAATGAGGAGAACCTGTAAAAGAAAATGTGGCTGTGATGGTGAAGCTGTAGCTGCTTCAGGGCAAGTATGTGGTAGATGTGAACCTACTATGCGCCAAACCGAAACACCTTCCTTCTTGGTAGGCTGTCGACTGGTCTTCGTCATTTCTTAGGCCCGAGTACTGCTGCATGAATTGTGAGGCCAGAACATGTTGAAGTGGTGTTAGATTATATGGCTACCAGTTAAAACAGTTCCTTTGCATTGTCTTTCACCTGGTCCACACCTGAAAGCATCATCTCATAAGTTCTATGGTCATCTTCCTTCCACCACAACCCATTCGAAATCAGCCAAGCAGTGAGAACCACAATTCATGCAGCAGTCACTTATGCTTTTTGATGACATTTCTGGCTGGGGTCCCATGGCATATCCACCTGGCTCTTCCCCAGCGGTGGAAGAGACCGAGTGCACTTATGCCCAACCATTTGTTGTGTTGGAGGATGAGTCCATGGTTGGCCTTGTGGATACAGTCTGTGGATCACCACACCACAGCTCAGAAGATGAAGAAACACATGTGTCAACTGCTGTTGCTTTCATCGTTGTGCAGACTGGAAAAGATGGCGGGGCTAAGGAGTGGATGAAAGACCACGCGACGGATGACAACTAGGTGTTTGTCCCCACCTGGAGCGAAGGCCTTGATAGTGACATGCACAATTCCGATGAAGGGGCGGTGTTCAGCCAGATGAACCAGCAGCACAGCAAGAGAGAGTATGGGGCAAAAACCCTGTGGATGGACGAGAACCAGTAAGTCAGTTGGTGGCTCTCATTGCACCAGTGCAAACCTCCCAGTAAAGCAAGCTCAAAAGACCTCCCTAGCATGGCATTTCTTCCGGAAATATGCTGATGACAACATATTGGGGGTTTGCAAGATGTGCTATCGGAGCCTGAAGTGAGTGAAAAATCTTCTCAACCTGAGCACCACCTGCATGATGTGTCATCTTACTTCCAAGCATGAGCTGCAGTGGAGTAGTTTCCTGAGAAATCAGAAAAAAAGTCAGGCTCCGCTTGCTCCCTCTTTTGCTGCTGTGTTGGCCTCTTCAGCTTTGGTGTCGGCACCTTGCATCATCTCACAATCACAAGGGCCACCTTCCTCTCCTTAACCACATTATGTATATTATGTAGGAGCAAAAGCAGCAACACCACTACAACCACCACCAGCATCAACTACTATATACACACCACTCCATGGAAGTCCGCATCACCCAAACCCTTGAGAGAAAGAGAAAATATCCTCCTAGCTCTAGCCCTTAATGACAGTTTCTAAAATGCTAGCCATTGGAATGCTGCAATTCAGGATAGTGGAGGCCAAACAGTTTGCAACAAATGATGTTTGTCGCTGTAACGCAATATGTTGTTCCAAGCCTCCACCATTTTTCCAGGTATGCCATCCCGGCCCTGCACACACATGTGGTGGAACAAATCTGTTGCTCACTCTGCAACGCCATAAGTGGAAAGGTCCAAGTAAGTACGGATACTTGGAACAGTAAGCACAAGCAGGTATGGTATAGCTCTTTAGCCTGTTATCTAGCAATGTCCTTTTTTTGGGACGCCTAATCTTTTGCTTAACCCCTTCACGACCTTGGACGGACCTATCCGTCCAGGATCGTGTCCCGTTAAGCCCCGCCCCCTGCCGCGGGCAGGCTGCATGGATCGGCACACATTTCAGCTGTTTTCAACAGCTGACATGTGTGCCTGCTAGCCGCGGGTGGAATCGCTTCCACCCGCGGCCATTAACCCCTTAAATCTTGCTGCCAAAGTCTGGCAGCAAGATTTAAATGCGCGCGGCCATGTTTGTTACTTACCGCCGCCCCCACCGGAAGTCACGTGTGTTATCACGTGACTATCGGTGGTTGCCATCGTAGCACAGGGTCATGTGATGACGCCTTCTGCTACGATGTTTCACTTTCGTTTTCCCTCGGCCGAGAGCAGAGTGAAAACCAAAAAGTGACTGAATCTGCTGATTCCAGCTGTATTGCTGTGATCAGCAGATAGTGATCAGCGATCGGATTGCTGATCGCTATAGCCCCCTAGGGGGACTAGTAAAATAAAAAAAAAAAGTAAAAAAAAAGTTTTAAAAAATAAAAAAAAAACAAAAAAACCTAAAAGTTCAAATCACCCCCCTTTCCCCCCATTGAAAATTAAAGGGTTAAAAAATAAATAAATATACACATATTTGGTATTGCCGCGTTCAGAAATGCCCGATCTATCAAAATATAAAACCAATTAATCTGATTGGTAAACGGCGTAGTGGCAAAAAAATTCCAAACGCCAAAATTACGTTTTTTGGTCGCCACAAGTTTTAAGCAAAATGCAATAACAGGCGATCAAAATGTAGCATCTGCGCAAAAATGGTACCACTATAAACGTCAGCTCGAGACGCAAAAAATAAGCCACCACTGAGCCATAGATCCCAAAAAATAAGAATGCTACGTGTTTCGGAAAATGGCACAAAACGTGCGCCACTTTTATTGGACAAACTTGTGAATTTTTTTAACCCCTTAGATACAAGTAAACCTATACATGTTTGGTGTCTACAAACTCGCACCGACCTGAGGCATCACATAGATACATCAGGTTGATCATATAGTGAACACGGTGAATAAAATATCCCAAAAACTATTGTGGATGACACTTTTTTTGCAGTTTTTCCACACTTGGAATTTTTTTGCTGTTTTCCAGTACAATATATGGTAAAACCTATGGTTTCATTTAAAAGTACAACTCGTCCCGCAAAAAACAAGCTCTCATATGGCAAGATTGACGGAATAAAAAAAACGTTACGGCTCTCGGAAGAAAAGGCGCAAAAAACAAAAACGCAAAAATGGAAAGTGCCCGGGGGCTGAAGGGGTTAAAATTCATTAAATTAAATTAATTCATGATTAATTAATTTATTCAATTTATACATTACATTCATTAATTTTGCTTAAATTTCATTTTAATTTTTAATTTTAATTTTTTTTTCATTAAAAATCTGTCATTTAATAAAAAAATGAACATTTCTAATTTGGCAAGTAATGGGTTAACTGCGCAATGGGTAAACATAGTGGCGGCTGGGCATGAGGCTCTTGGACACTCAACACTATGGTTTCCCTGTATTTCTGAGTTACACAGACAGGCTTGGGTGTTGACCAGCTGTGTGCTCATTAATGGTCAGGATAGCAATAGTTAAACTCTACTAGCCTGCTGGTTACCTTTGGGAACATATGTTATTGGAAACCTATCACAGTTACTTGCCACCTTTTTAAGATGGTGGAATTTGTCTTACCATGCCGACTATAGTCTTATGCTGTGTTGGTCTGTGTGCTGTTGTATCCCAGTTCTGCTAGTGATTGTGTTGCTTTGCACTTGATGGTGTTGTTGAGAAACCCATTGTCTTGTTTCCTCTAGGCTCTTATTTTCCTCCTATGCCCTTATTGTCTTATAACTTTATGTGAGCGTGATGTGAAATAGAGTTTTTGTTTCCCCTGTTTGTCTATCTCTGTTGGTGTTATCACACTCCTGTTTCAGACCTACCCTGGGGTTGGGGGAGGGGTATAAAATTACGGCCGATCAGGAGCAGGGCCAGGGTGGCGGCTAAGATATCACTCACCTTCAGAGGTAACTCTGAGATAAGGGATAGGTAGGGACCCCTACCCTTCGGGCCAGTCTAGAAGCCCCTGTCCCCTGCGATCTCCCCATTCCCCTTGACACCGCTTTTTGCTTGGTCGATATTGTGATATGCAAGGAATCCCAGATGGTCAGTTATGTATTTAACTAATACATTAATACTTAGTAAATGCAATGCACATTTAAATAAGTATTAAAGCATTTGTCATATAGCTTACAGACCAATGTTTGATTATATAATTTATACCCCCATTGAGGGAAAAATCTTAAATTCATGTGTAAGCAATGGTACATTATCTTAAAAAGTAGAGCTGCTACAAAAAATGAAATAGATATTCTGATTCAGAGGACAAAATATACCTAAAAATGAAACCAAAGGCAACTGACGCAATAGATTATTTTTTATTTGTTCCCCAGTGTTATTGATTGATCGGCATCTTCTTTCTACCATCATGTCATTTTTTTTTCTAAATTCATAGTGTAGTAAATCTGTATTACTGCAGAATAAAACATGCAGTACATGGTTTAAAAACGTTATTGGATATGACCTTGTGGTAAACGCATCCCAGCTGCCTGTGGAAAATTGTCTACAAATGAACTGGTGAGATGCCTCAGTGACAGCTTCACAAAGAATGGCTTCAGACAGTTCACCTCGTCTAAGGTTTTGTGAGTTAACATACTGTTCTAATTTTTGTCTAAAGTCATTACATCCAGGGACTGTAGCAAAGATGGACTGCAGCATTTGACAGTTCTGGAAATTTCCTCCTTCATTTTTAAAAAAAGATATTGCTCTTATTTCAAGAGATACCCAACCTAACTCAAAGTAAAGGAAATGAAGAGTTATAAGTAATGTAAGAAAAGAAAGTGGATGAAGAAGGGAAAGTTAGTGGAATCTAAAGCTATGCAAGTTTCCCTCCTTTTCACTCAAGCATATGCATTTGTTTGTTCTTGCTTGGATAGTGTAACAATCAAGTTGAATTATACAGAACATTCAGTCATAGATGACAATCTGAACTTTCCGTATTCTTTCTTAGCAATGTTTGGGAAGTTTTTCTTCCATAAGCTTGACCATTGAGCTTAAGATTTCTCTTGCCTTGTCTTGATACAAAATTAAGTACTTTACCACCTACATAGTTGTCTTGAGACTTACTGTATATAGTAAACTGTTACGGGGGCTGTCTGATTATAAAAACCAAAGAGATATCAGACAGTCAGGGTCCACCGTGCAGAGACTCTGCTGCAGACTATGGCAGAGTGCAATACCTCTGTTAACTCACAGAAGGATATAATAAGTAAGTAAAGCAATTCCTCCCTTACTTGGAGGGTGTGTGGAATGATCTCTGTTAATAATCACAGAGACAAAGGCAATGTGTGCGAAATGGCACCTACCTAGGTCCGCTCTTCTAGTGGTGCAAAAGAGACGAACAGCAGCGTAAGCCGCACAAAGCTCCTACCTGCGTTCGCTCCACTAGTGTGCGAGGACACGAACCACTAGATATGGCACCTGCCTAGGTCCGCTCTTCTAGTGGTGCAAAAGAGACGAACAGCAGCGTAAGCCGCACAAAGCTCCTACCTCTGTTCGCTCCCCTAGTGTGCGAGGATACGAACAACTGCCAGACGCAGTATAAGGAACGTTACCCTAGCGGCAACGTCCACCTACGAGTCGAATCACAAGGCCCAGCCAGACCATGTGCCTCAGGCACCTGCCTATGTCCGCTCCCCTAAGAGGTAAGGATACGGACAGCAGCCGAAGCTGTAAGGTATAAGAACGCTACCCTGCCGGTAGCGCTCACCTAGCATAGACAGAGAGATGCCTAGAGGAACGTGCACAGAGCGTCTACTCTCATGCATGAACCAAGAGGACTGAGCACCATGCGGCGTGTGTCAGGGTCTTATATAGACTCTGTGCCTCATCCAAGATGGAGGACACCAGAGCCAATCCGCTGCCAGAACGACAGGAGTGACGTCATGCTGGCCTATCACCGAGCAAGGCGTCACAAGCACATGACCAGCGACCAATCGGCATAGAAGGTGTCAGAGACATGTGACCTCGTGTCAGCGATGATGTCACCCGCACATGTGCAATGGCTCAAAGATAGGACTTAGTCTCCGGCGCTCGCACATGTGCAGTAGCAAGAAATCTGGACTTAGTCTCCAGCGCTCGCACATGTGCAGTAGCAAGAAATCTGGACTTAGTCTCCAGCGCTCGCACATGTGCAGTAGCAAGAAATCTGGACATAGTCTCCAGTGCTCGCAGCAACCGTAACAGTACCTCCCCCTCAAGGGCCCCCCTCCCGGTGACGCAAGTAATCGGCAACTAAGTCGGGAGCATGGACAGCCTCCTCAGGCTCCCAAGAGCGATGTTCCGGGCCATAGCCCTCCCAATCTATCAAGAAGAACCTGCGCCCTCTAACCATCTTAGAACCAACTATGGCTCGTACCTCATAGCTAGAGCGAGAGGAATCAGAGGCAGGAGAGTGCACTTCACGAGCGTGAGGTAAAATAGCCGGCTTTAGCAGTGAGACATGGAATTTGTCATGAATCCTAAGATGGACAGGTAACTTCAATTGGTAGACTACAGGATTTACCTGTCGAAGAACCTCATAAGGACCCAGGAAGCGAGGAGCAAACTTGACAGAGCTCACTCTAAGTCTCACGTGTTTTGCAGAGAGCCACACAAAGTCCCCTGGAGAAAAAACAGGAGCCGGGCGACGAAACCGATCGGACACCGTCTTCATACGGTCCTTAGCTGCTTGGATCGACTCTTGAGTCCGATCCCAAACCTCTCTGGCATTAGTTGCCCAGTCGGCCACAAGAGGAGGAGGTGCAGCAGCGGGAAACGGTACCGGTACCCTAGGGTGTTGCCCATTATTGAGTACGAACGGTGTCTGCCCAGTGGCCTCAGCCAGCGAATTGTTAAGGGCAAATTCTGCCCAGGGTAGGAGGGAGGACCAGTTATCGTGATTCTCAGCAACAAAGTGTCGAAGGTATATAATCATAGATTGATTGGTACGTTCAACCAAACCATTGGTCTCCGGATGGTATGCCGAAGAGAGATTCAACTCAATTTGCAGAAGGCTACAAAGATCTCGCCAGAAACGGGAAGTAAATTGCGGGCCTCTATCACAAATGATACGATCTGGCATCCCGTGAAGCCTAAAGACATGCTTGAGGAATAGTTTGGCTAGTACCCTGGAAGATGGGATTCTAGATAACGGTACGAGATGAACCATCCGGGAGAAATGGTCCGTAATGACCCACACAAATCTATGTCCCTGTGAACATGGAAGATCACCCACAAAGTCCATGCCTACCACCTGCCATGGCCTATCTGGCACTGGTAAAGGATGCAAGAGCCCACCGGTCTCTGCCGTAATGGACGGTTGCGAGCACACGAGTAGCAGGAACCGACATATCTCTTGACGTGGCTGGCTAAGTGTGGCCACCAATACCACCTCTCTAGTAACTCTCGTGTCCGCCTAATACCAAAATGCCCACCCACCTTTGAGGTGTGGGCCCATGACAGTATATCATTCTGTCGATCAGGCGGAACAAAGGTCTTGCCCGGTGGGATTTGGTCTAACGTCACAGGGGAGAGCGTATGAAAAACCCTGGAGGGAAGGATAAGACGAGGTTCGTCAATCTCTTCCTGGGTAGAAAGCATAGAGCGAGACAGGGCGTCTGCCTTGTTATTCTTACTCCCAGACAGATAGTTGATGGAGAAGTGAAAGCGGGAGAAAAACAAGGACCAGCGGGCTTGGCGAGGATTCAGACGCTGAGCGGTTTGTAAGTACGTCAGATTCTTATGGTCTGTATAGACCTGGAAAGGATGTTTCGCTCCTTCCAGCAAGTGACGCCACTCCTCCAAGGCTAATCTCAAGGCGAGCAGTTCCCTATCCCCAATGGTATAGTTTCTCTCTGCCGGTGAAAAGGTTTTAGCAAAGAAGAAACACGGCCTTTTTCTACCTGCACCGTTCTTTTGATACAAGACCGCACCAGCACCCACTGAAGAGGCATCAACCTCTAAGAGGAAGGGCTTACTCTCATCGGGTCTTTGAAGAACGGGAGCAGTTGAAAAGTGTCTTTTTACTGCCTCAAAAGCCTGAGATGTCTCAGTAGACCAGGCTTTGGGATTAGCACCTTTCTTAGTCAAGGCCACCAAAGGGGCCACCAAAGTAGAAAACTGGGGTATGAACTGCCTGTAATAATTTATGAATCCTAAGAAGCGTTGCACCGCCTTCAAGGAATGAGGTTCGGACCATTGCAGGACAGCAGAGAGCTTCGCAGGATCCATAGCCAGGCCCTCTTGTGAGATAATGTAACCCAAAAAAGGCAATGAGGACTGCTCGAATACACATTTCTCGAGTTTAGCAAACAATGAGTGCTCCCTTAAACGGGAAAGGACACGAACGACATCCTGACGATGAGTCTCCAGATCAGGAGAAAAAATCAGGATGTCGTCCAGATACACCACTACTGAGGATAACAGTAAATCTCTGAACACATCATTTACGAAGTCCTGAAATACTGCGGGTGCATTACATAACCCAAAAGGCATGACGAGATATTCATAGTGACCGTCTTGGGTGTTAAAAGCGGTCTTCCATTCGTCACCCTTTCGAATTCGTACCAAGTTATACGCACCCCGCAGATCCAACTTCGTAAAAACTTGAGCTCCTCTCAGTCTGTCAAAGAGCTCCGAAATTAAAGGTAATGGGTATTTGTTCTTTATTGTGATTACGTTGAGACCCCTGTAATCTATGCAGGGACGCAAATCACCCTCTTTCTTCCGAACAAAGAAAAACCCAGCTCCCGCGGGAGAGACAGACTTACGAATGAACCCCTTCTCTAAACTCTCTCTTATATAGGTCGACATGGCCTCCGACTCAGGTATCGACAGGGGGTAAACCCTGCCTTTAGGTGGAACCGAACCTGGGATAAGGTCTATGGCACAGTCATACGACCTATGGGGTGGAAGAACCTCAGCACCCTGTTTGGAGAACACGTCAGCGAAATCCAAATAGGGTGTAGGTATGGGAGAGAGATCAGTTGATGCAACTGCAACGACCTTAGGTGGTAAGGGAAGACATCGGGACTGACATTTCGAACCCCAACTAATAATGCTGTCAGACTCCCAGTCAATGTGAGGAGCATGAGTCCGAAGCCATGGAAGACCCAGAAGGATGTCGTCTATACCCTCAGGCAAAACAAGAAAAGAAATCTCCTCTATGTGACCCTGAGACAGGGAAAGGTGCAAGGGAACTGTCCTCAATGTAATGGAGTCAGACAACATAGTTCCATTAACAACACGGACAGGAATAGGCGCCTCTAACATGATAGAGGGAATATTGTGTCCCTTTACAAATCCTGAGGACACAAAAGTCCCGTCAGCTCCGGAATCCACAAAAGCCATAATAGGCCATGTATTCTCAGATAACGAGAGCTGACCTGGGATACAACACTTAGAGGGTGCAGAAGACGTCTCTAGTAACCCCCCTCTAATGGTTACTAGGCCAGGGAGTTTCCCTGACGACTAGGACACTTGTTGGCATAGTGCCCAGCCTGACGACATACGTAACATATAGGAGGACCAGACTTGCGTAGTCTGGAGAACGTATGACCTAACTCCATAGGAGTGGGAGATGTTTCAGATGCTGAGGAAGATGGTAGTGGACCCTCAACAACTGTAATAGCCCGATGCTTAGGGCGTGAGGAAGAGACCTCGAGTCTACGTTCCTTATGGCGTACATCGATCCTCGTTGCTACTGTGATCAAGTCCTCCAGAGAAGCAGGGACCTCACGAGTAGCAAGAGCATCCTTGACATAGCCTGCCAACCCTCTCCAGAAGATAGGAATCAACACCTTCTCTGGCCAATCTAGTTCTGCCACCAGAGTTCTAAAAGCAATGGCATAAGAACTAGTGGATAATGAACCCTGAGATAGATCTAACAGTCTCAGGGCCGCATCATGGGTAACCTGCGGACCCATGAATACCGCCTTAAGAGCATCAAGAAAGACTTGATGTCTCAGAGTAACCACATCAGAGCGCTCCCATAAGGGAGTCGCCCATTCTAAGGCTTTGTCCTGAAGTAAGGAGATGATAAAGCCTACTCTGGACCTCTCCGTAGAGAAGCGAGAAGAGTTGACCTCTAGGTGTATCTGACACTGACTAATGAAACCACGACATGATCTGGCATCGCCAGAATATCTGTTTGGCAGAGCAAGTCGAGGATCATGTGCAGATGTCACCATGGTCTGAGGTTTATCCTCTATACTCTTGAGCCGTGACTCAAGTACTTGTATGTAACGATGTAACTGCTGATATTCTGCCATAACTGCCAGACCCTTGGCTCAGTCCTAATGTTACGGGGGCTGTCTGATTATAAAAACCAAAGAGATATCAGACAGTCAGGGTCCACCGTGCAGAGACTCTGCTGCAGACTATGGCAGAGTGCAATACCTCTGTTAACTCACAGAAGGATATAATAAGTAAGTAAAGGAATTCCTCCCTTACTTGGAGGGTGTGTGGAATGATCTCTGTTAATAATCACAGAGACAAAGGCAATGTGTGCGAAATGGCACCTACCTAGGTCCGCTCTTCTAGTGGTGCAAAAGAGACGAACAGCAGCGTAAGCCGCACAAAGCTCCTACCTGCGTTCGCTCCACTAGTGTGCGAGGACACGAACCACTAGATATGGCACCTGCCTAGGTCCGCTCTTCTAGTGGTGCAAAAGAGACGAAGAGCAGCGTAAGCCGCACAAAGCTCCTACCTCTGTTCGCTCCCCTAGTGTGCGAGGATACGAACAACTGCCAGACGCAGTATAAGGAACGTTACCCTAGCGGCAACGTCCACCTACGAGTCGAATCACAAGGCCCAGCCAGACCATGTGCCTCAGGCACCTGCCTATGTCCGCTCCCCTAAGAGGTAAGGATACGGACAGCAGCCGAAGCTGTAAGGTATAAGAACGCTACCCTGCCGGTAGCGCTCACCTAGCATAGACAGAGAGATGCCTAGAGGAACGTGCACAGAGCGTCTACTCTCATGCATGAACCAAGAGGACTGAGCACCATGCGGCGTGTGTCAGGGTCTTATATAGACTCTGTGCCTCATCCAAGATGGAGGACACCAGAGCCAATATCAACAACCATTGTACACATCCAGGAGTGCTCCGGTTTTCTCCGCCACTGAGACTTGCAAAATAAAGTAGAAAGGTTTCCGGCACATCCTTGTATAAAATTCAATATATTCAATAATATAAAATTCAATATCTTTATTTCACAAGTTTAAAACATGGCGCACCCCTCTGACCCTGATGGGTTTCTTGTGCTGACTGCATTCTAAGGGCTGGGTTCCACTTGCGTTTTGTAAATACGAGCGCAATCCGATAAAACATCGGATTGCTCTCACTCTAGTGCAAAACTATGGGCCAGTGTCCATCTGCGATTGATTTCTCATGCCATGTGGAATGGATCGCAGCATGCTGCATTTGGAAGCGAGTCTCGGCTCACGCACTCCCATAAAAGTCTAAAGTGAAAGAATTAATTTGTTAATAACAACAGAATACAGTTTCAACTGTTGGAGTTGTGCAGCTACACATTTGGCAGATGACTTGACACATAGAAATATGCTACAGTTAGAATATTCTTTCTCAATATAACTTTAAATGCTTGAAAAGTAAGGTTCCTTGTCTTTAGAGATCAGTAATCATTTGAAATTCGCATTCGGCGGCTTCACCAAATTTTCTGCAGAATTTTGATTTGTAGAACATAAATTAGCTCAGATTGCATGATTGAAAAGCTTCTAATTGCCTGGAAAAAAACCCTGTGTTTAACTTCAAGTCAATTGAACACGTTTTTAATGAAAGCACAACATTTTTAATATCCAAATGATTTCAACCAATCTATTTAAGGGAAAACGGATGTTAACCAGAGTTAACCAACAACAAATTTAATAACTCACTGTAGTATCAGGCTTTATGGTGCTGAAAATGTATTAAGATGCTGTTGCTCCAGAGTATCACAGATGTATTACTTTACAGTCACACGCTGAGTGATGATGATGAGGCTGCTACAACAGTTTACTGTATATCACTTCAATCTTGGATTTCTATTTACAAACTAAGATCACCCTCAATTTCAATCTGGTATATTAGCACTGAAGTGGTACACCACGATCAGGTTAAGCCCTGTTTCAGACGTCAGTGATTCTGGTACGTATGTGCTAGTTTTTATACGTACCAGAATCACGGACAAAAGCAGACCCATTAAAATCAATGGGTCTGTGCACACATCAGTGATTTTTTACTGACCATGTCTCTGTGCGGTGTACATGCATGTCCATGATTGCCGCACAGAGACAAGTTTGTTTTTTTCTGGCATCACTGATGTCGCACGGACCACACTATGGTGTGATCTATGAAACATTTAACAGAAAAAAAGTACATTGAAAATAAAAAATCTTTTCAACTCACCCGTCTCCAGCAACGCTGTTTCCGGCCACTTCTCTTTGCAGCTTCCTGGCCGTCTCAATATTGGTATGCATATTCATGTATGCAGCCAGAGCCGACACGGAAGTAGCTGCAGAGGTGAGAGACAGCAGAGGCCAGATGCTGCAGAGCTGGAGACTTCAGCACCATGGACAGCAGGAACGGGACAGGTAAGTATACCTCCATATGCAATCACGGAGTACGTATCACGTATCACGGATTGCACATGGACAACCCACATGTGCCATGATTCACAAACATTTGCGTTTTTTACACATCAGTAAAAAACGTCTGTTTTTCACTGATGTGTGAAACAAGCCTAAGTCTGTGCTCACATGAGTATATCATTTAGACGAGTACTATTTATCGGATAGCACTCTAGCCAATGTTAGTCTATGGGTCAGTGCTAATCAGCATTATTTTTTTACATGTTGATTCAGCATGAAAAAAATTTGCATCATGCTACAATTGGCAGCATAAATCAAATGGCATGCACTTTTATTTATCAATATGCTGTTTGCTATGAGTGCAGTACAAGGATAAAAAAAAAAAATCTTGGCTAACCCCTACTTTTATTTTGCCTATGATATTCCCCTTGATTGACTGTTCTATACCCTGTGATCTGGTTGTTACAAAGCATTATATGGAAACCCCACACTATGTCCTGGGTGTGCAGCATGTGTGAAATAGCATTGGTAATTTTTTTTTTTTACAGATACTTGCGAATTGAAGATTCCTTGATCTTGCATGGAACTTTGTATTTCAGGAATTCGACTTGAATTGCATTTTCTGTAAATAGATCTACACATCCACATTTGTAAGTGGTTTTTTTTATAGTACATCTTTGATTCTGCACTGAAAAAAAAGTTAAATGCATTTTTTCCGCATATTTTTGTTAAGCTCCACATAGAAGTCTCTAGAGAAATAAAAAGCACCAAAACCGCACAGTTTAGTGGAGTCTTTAGACACACAGTGCGCAAAGTTTTCATGAAATCACATCCACTTTACTTGGATAGTTAAAAGCAACAGAATTTTTGTTCAAAAAAGCAGCAGAAAAAAAAGCAGCATTTACACTAAATGTGAACCTCGGCCTAAATGTCCAAACAAAGTGTAAGTGATTCCATGACAACTCCACCCACCATGCATCTAAAAGCGCTGCTGAACTTTGCAGGTTTGGTGTTTTTTTCCTCTATAAACTTCTATGTGGAGTCTGGAAAAAACGCAAGTAAAAAAGAAAATGCTATTGCGTTTTTAAATGTCGAATCAGCTGAAAGAAATTGGGTCCCCGTCCCCCCCCCAAAAAAAAAGAGCATCCGCAAAGCAGCACATGGGCAGACGCCGACATCACCCAGGGTGGGCAGTCCGGTCGTCAACCTGGAGATTGAAGGTAAAGAAAAGTCCAACAAAATAGTGCATCTCATTTTAAGAGCAGTGGAGCCTATGTCCTGTTGATTGGTCCAGCCGGAATAATAGTGCATGGCACAGACCTGAATGTGTTTTGAAACCCAGTAGTTGCTGTATTGTAGGATTTTCACATAGGACACTCATATGAGTTCAGATCTATAGGCAACAAAAATGGAAATAAAATCAGATATAAATAGGTGGTACAAAAGTAACATGGCTAAGTGCACTTGAAACATAAAGGGGATATAATGAAAGGAATGAAATTGTGAAAATAGAAATAAAACAAAATAAAAGGATAAGCTAAAATGTGGAAAGAATATATAAAGCAATAAAATCCTTGTATACAAGGGAAAAAGGGTGTTTATGACTATAGAAACAGGACAAAGCTTAAAGCTTCATTAAGGTCCTTTGGGACCATTGTGTCAAGGGTGGCAATCCATTTGGTTTCACATTGAGACAAACATTTTTAAAGGTTGCAATCCCTGATACCCCCATGTACCACGGCAATACCATGGATATTTAGTAAATTGGCATCCCAAACGTATTGGGATTTAAAATGGTAACGTCTTAAGCAAGGTGATGCCATTCACTGCCGTCGCTGCACCAATGTCACAGATGTGCTCCCTAACCCTCACTCAGAGCTCACGGGAAATGAGGCCCACATAAATGAGAGAGCAGGGGCACGTTGCAAAATAAACTACATGGGAAGGGCCACATATGATGTAATGTCTAATGTTATAAACCTTGCCACTCGGAGAGTGGAAGATGGCAAGCGAGGCAGTGTCCACACAGGAAACACCCTAGATTATGTCCTCTAGAACCAAAGGGATTAGGAATGAAATGGACCTAGGGAATTTTTGTCAGCATATCCCTCAGATTCCTGGCACGTCTGGCCGTCATGAGGGGAGATTGTGTCAATATTTTTGAAAGCATAGGATCAGTCATTAGTATGGGCCAATGCCTACTTAAAACTCTCCTCATGGTTTCCCACTCGTGGTTATACGTGATTATGAAACATATATTGGGGACGTGTCCCTTTTTTATGAGTATGTCTCAATTACTGAGTCCGAGGGGTGTTCTTAGTCTTCAGGTACCCACGCTTAATTGAGCAATTGCCGTAACCATGCTCCTTTTTTTTTTACAAGCAGAGAGATATCAGTCCCGCTCCTAGCCCCACACCCCAAAGGAACAGCTACATCACTCGTGAGGAGAGGTAGTCGGGACAAAAGAGCTGACTGCCATGACAGCAGGACCGAGCCCTGAAATCGGAACAGTGCCAGTGAATTTGGGACAGTTAAGAGCTTAGATGTACGTGTATGTACAGTATGTAATGTGTATGTAACCCACATGCTTCCAGTGATTGAATTTTAAAACCTGCAAGTGTAATTGGACTTTTTAGATATTCTTTTTATTTTAATGTAAGTCACAGCTTAGACAAAAATTGATAACTGGAAATACACTTTACAAGCTAAATTGCAGAGCAAGTGAAACTTAAGATGCTGTGCACAACCTCAGAGTTGTAATAAAATGTCCATAAGGCTCTCATGTACATCTGTAGTCCTCCAATTTCATTTAGAGAGTAATGAGCTATGTTCATATAGTGCACGCTATTCTATTCTTGAAGATTTTTTTCTACGGAGAACTTCTTTCCAATATGGCATCACTTTGAGTGCCACACAATCACATATTGATTGCCCAACCTCCTTCACCACCTCTGTTGTGTGCATTAGGGTTTTCCTTTCAGTACATACGGTATAGCTGTTGTGTCTTCTTAAAATGTGATTTTAACCAATGCGACATGGGGAACGAGTTAAAAGCTATTTTTGAATCACTGAATTTGAAACTTGGAATTAGCTTTTTGTGGTATGTCAGTAATTGATTCAATGGCTTTCCTAAAGAACATTCCAATGCTGGATTAAATGCAGTTGGAAAATCAGATAATTCTTTATTGTCAAGGAAGAATGACAGTTTATGCACTATCTGTCCAACATGCAGTGGAAGTTAAAAAAAGCTTGGATGTGGTTAAGTATTGTTAACCCTCTACATGAATTATATTATTATTGCTGCATGTTGCAAAAAAAAAAGCAAAACATTTAGCTATGTCTATTGCCCTTTACTTTATATTTGTTCTATAAAAGTAAAGAAAAACATATACTGTTACTGCTATAAACAGGTAAACTCAATGATTTGTTTTTCTAAAAATTAGATATTTTATTTAAATATATATATCGAAGTGACCACATATCCGAGAATACATGGTGTTAACGGTAGAGAAATGGTAGATAAGAATCACATTATATTTCATTCTAAATCATGATTTCAAATACAGACAATCTAAGTAAACAAATGGATTTAATCATAAATACATTTATGAGAAAGGTATGTGAACTCTTACTAGCTAGTGGAGCCCTATTTATTGCCAGAAGCCGCAACCAAATACTTCTTGTAAGGAAATGAAAATGTTTCATTTTGGGTATATTTTTAATGTCTTCATATCAGGCTATGGCATATCATAATTGCTGAGGTCAGGACTCGGCCATTGTAAGGTGATCATGCTGATTTTAGCCTATAATAAACTGTATGCTCATAATTATAAAGGGTTCACAAACTGACAAAGCATATAACAATAAATGTTTCTATGTTATTCTCAAATTGTGTTTCAATTGTAGTTTTTAGTGTCCATAGTTTGGTAGATTGCACATATTCTAGTTGCATGAACTACTGACAACAGTGATGTAAATGTCGTGTTGGATAGAAAGGATTTAATGCCCAAATATACAATTAAGAGAAACCTACTAAAGATGCCAGACCAGATGATGTATGCACAAACAGAATGTGCTAGACCTTCCTCTTGAGGGTGGCTGCAGCCCAGGTGCCGGATGCTGATGTCACAACCACTCAACCCATTCAACCTAGAGGGGAGTGGAGCAGCTACTTAGCAAAAAACTTGCACACTAATAAGGCTTGTACTAGGAGCACATCATATAGATAGGTGTGATGCACAGTGTCTGAACTATGACCTATAGATGACGCCTGAAACCCAGGTCAGGTGGGCTAATCAGCACTATACACATGCATCTCACACAGATAGGCGAGATGCACAGTGTCTGAATTATAGCCTATAAATGACACACAACACTAGGCCAGGCGGGTCAGTTAGCACTTTAGTAGGTTTTTCTTTTTTGATGTGTTCTATGGGGATAATTAGTGTAGGGACCCGCAAATGTGAGAATCTGTGACATGGATTGCGGGCTTCCATATTTTGGACCAAAATATCAACTAATATCTCACAATTGAGGTATGGCACATTTTATCTATTTTTGCAGGATGTGTGTGACCCTTTGATTGTAGGTGGTATATTGGTGAGCCTGTCATGTGTGGTGCATGTATATAGTGCTAACTAACCCGCCTGGCCTAGTGTTGTGCGGGTCAGTTAATATTTCTAAAAATGTAAATTTTTAATAAATAGAAGAAAATTCATAGAATAATACATACGGTAATTATAAAAGATTCAGGTGTGGACAACAAAAAGTGGATAAACAAATCCCAATGCACATGGTAAGGAAAAGATACATGTAGAAATTGAATAAAAAATTGCACATCTTAAAAGTACAAACTTAATTTAGATTGATATTGATCAACTAGAGAGATGTGATGCAAAGTATATATTTAGATAGCATGCAGCTGACGCATATATTCCTGTAATATGATCAAGTGAAGATATCGGAGTGGCAGTCAGATAGGAGCGCTAGGGAGCAGGAGGACAGGGAGGATTTTACATTATCCCCTCGAGGGATTAACGGCAGGAGCAGCTCTGGGAGTGGCAAGCCTCCACAAAATTTACCAGGACCCACGGTTGCTGCGACACCGAGTTGCTCTGACTGCACAGGACCTGCGGTGACATACTTCCGGGTGCTCGCGGTCACGTGACCAACCCGGAAGGATTCGCTCCACTCTGCTCCCCAGGATTTCAGACAGCTCCAGGCTTCAGCGGGACCCTGTGTATCCCTTATTGCAACAACCTCTTTAGGTGAGCAGCCTCCGGGCATTACCATAATCCCCTTCACCACTGGGTGCTACTCAGCGCATCTCCCTCTCTCTTTTGTAACTGTAATATGATCAAGGAAAGTGAGAAAGGGAGACGGTCCATACAGTCACTGCAGTGAATGTATTACACAAATTGCAGCATAGACACTATACAGTGTGTCCACCCATATCCTGTCCACCGCCATTAACTTGAGAATGGCAGCAGCTATAGGCATAGAAGTGGTGTCTAGGTATAGTAAAGTAGCCTTGCGCTATGCAATGAAACCACTTATTGCACCACCTGGTGGAAAACAACGGAGTTAGCCTTTTTATCTTAAAAACGGAACAAGATAGAGAAAAAAATGAATTAAAAAAATTATAGGGCATCATCAATTCAATACGAATCGACACCTTGCATCAAAGTTTTGGAAGTTTCTATTTAATGAAGCTGCCAGTTGAGGACCTGTGAGGCGTCGATTTCTCTAACTAGAAACTCTAATGTACTTGTCTTGTTACTCAGTTGTGCAACGGGGCCTCCTATTTCTCTTTCTACTCTGGTTAGAGCCTGTTTGTGCTCTCCTCTGAAGGTCGTAGTACACACTGTTGTAGGAAATCTTCAATTTCTTGGCAATTTCTCGCATGCAATATCCTTCATTTCTAAAAACAAGAATAGACTGTCAAGTTTCACATGAAAGTTTTCTTTTTCTGGCCATTTTGAGAGTTTAATGGAACCAACAAATGTAATGCTCCATTAATTGTCAACTAGCTCAAAGGGAGATCGGTTTTATAGCTTCTCTAATCAGCAAAACTGTTTTCAACTGTGCTAACATACTTGACAAGGGTTTTCAAGGGATTTCTAAACATTCATTAGCCTTCTAACAAAGTTAGCAAATAGAATGTACCATTAGAACACTGGAGTGGTGGTTCTTGGAAATGGGCCTCCATACACCTATGTAGATATTGCATTAAAAACCAGATGTTTGAAGCTAGAATAGTCATTTACCGCATTAACAATGTATAGAGTGTATTTCTGTTTAATTTAATGTTACCTTCATTGAAAAAAATGTGCTTTTCTTTCAAAAATAAGGAAATATCTAAGTGACCCTAAATTTTTGAACTGTAGTGTATGAGGTATCTTAACAAATCTTAGTGGACCAGTGTCCTAATAAACCAGCTCAATAGATTATAAATGTTGTACAAATACAAAACTTCCTATTACCTGTGTATGCCGCTGTTGCTATGTGCCTCGTGCTCCGACGTGCGTTTTGTATGTCACTTCATCAGGGATGTCCTGAGGTGAGTAGATTTATTGGGGCACTGGGGTAACCTCTCAAAAGAAGGAAATAACATCATTGTACAGTGCTATGAAATCCTGGCATCATTACATTGCATTGTGCACACAAAAATGGCGCCTATCTTTATTATACAGCAGCTGGAAACACATAAATTAGTATGGTAATTGCATACTTTGGTTTAATTACAAAACGTACTAATAATATTTACCAATATAGTGCATTTGTATTGTGCTGCCGGTCTGGTGTCCATGCCCCCAACACACCAGGACATCTTTTTTCTCTTTTCATTTAAATGTTTGTGTGATTACGTAGTTTTAAATCTTTATTGCTTAATAAAATGTATTATATTAACCCCAATTTTTCCTCTATTGAATACTTTGTTGAGCTTTTTTATTAGGACACTAGTTGTTTATATACTGTTAAAAGTGCAATATTTAATTCCTGTGTTATGTATCCTCTTAATGATGTGTATGTGTATGAATTAAATTATTATACTGAATTTAAAAAAAATAATAAAAAAAAATATATATGTAGTTTAGTTACACATTGGCAATTTACTGTTGGTAATTTGAGAATCATATAGGGCACTGCATTGGGGCTTTATTTATTGATATTGATATTAAATATACATATTTATTTAATTGAATTATATTGAGGTTTTTTTATTGAATAATAATTTTTGTGTTTACTTAAGCCACGTGCATATCATTTACTATTTTAGGGGTTATTTATTTATTTATTTATTTTACTGGTGGTTATGCGTCTTTGATTGCATAGTTAGGCACTCTGTCAAAATGAATTAGTAAATTAATATATTGTATGTAGGATTTGTGTTTTGTTAATAAAAATTTAGTTTTAATCAGTTAAGTTGTGTTGTATTAATTCCTTCGTAAATTATTATTATTTATTATTATAGCGCCATCAACTCCATGGCGCTTTACATAGAATGTATTATTTTGATTCTATATGTTAGTTTCATTCATAACAAAAACTGTGAGGTTTTTGATGAATAATACTGTATGAACCATGTATATAAATAATACTATCCTGCTTACCGATTATTCCATGTGATAGGATAAGATTAACACAGGCCCCACGTTCATATCGTAGGGGCTTCCTCACGGAGTTCATCTATTTTCAGATGCAATAGTAAAATCCACCCTCCTTTTTAATCTCGATGGCGCTTTTGTTTTGGATAATACTGATTCTATATTTTTGAGTACTTCTACATTCTGATGCAGTTTTTATGTTGCAAAAACAGTTCAGGTTACGAAGAAAGTCTATTGTTTTACTTTGTGCCAAATCAATAAATCACATGCACCATTTTGCTGAATTTGCCATAAAAATAGCAACTAATATGTCAAGAAAAAAAACAAAACGCAAATTACTTAAAAAAGGCAAATGATGAATCAGCATTGGAACAAAGATTGAATAAGTAACATTGAGTTCAGTTTTTTCTAATTGTTGTCACTTTATTATTTTAGTCAAACTATAGTCGACAGTGAGAACAATGAACTAGGCCTGTCTCAAATGAGCGTATAACACAGATGAGGGCTGTCCAATATTTTATGAGGTAACTCTTGCTCCAATGTTATACTATGGGGGACTGCTGACCAGTGCTTTTTTTTCTTGAGCCAATTCAACATGAGAAAAAAAAATGCAGAATTCTGTGATTGGCAGCATATATTGGATGGCATGCACTTATACAAGTCTATAGGTGCGTGCAAAACATCCAACTGCACTCAGATGACATCCCAGTGCAGCCGATTTACGTCAATACAGACAATGGAGAAGATGGAGAAATTAAGTTCTTTATCTCTTCTTCACTTGTGCTCTGATTCTTCCATGTGAGAAAATCGGATAACAGGAAATGACACTTGGCTAAAACTCTTAACAGTGTCATTGGCATTATCGGCCTGATTCTCTTGCTTTAGAGAACATACATTCTGGTGACCCCAGCCAGGAATAATATTGTGTCCCCCAATTGCCTGCTTCTCCCCAACTGAAATTTCCATTAGTCTTCAAACCACCTCTCCCCCCAGAGTAGTCTTCTTCTTCTTCTCCAAACTATGATTAGTAGCAATATGTTGCCCTCATTCAACCCATAAAACTCCCATAAAACTAATGCTAAAGGTTGAAGAAAGACAATGTTTAGAAAACGCTCAAGTATTTTCCAACCTCTTCAATTTTTCCAGACTCCCACTTGGTAGAGGATCTGTCAACCTTTAGTTATGTAGCTAAGGATGGTTGACCTCGGGGAGATCAACATCGAAACCCACGGAGACACCATCACTAGTGATGAGCGAGTACTAAAAAGCTCGGGTGCTCGAAGCTCGGGCCGAGCCTCCCAAGATACTCGTGTACTCGGGCCGAGCAACGAGCCCAATGTTATCCTATGGGAGACCCGAGTATTTTTGTGAAATGACCCCCCGGCAGCATGGAGAAACCCTAAAAATGGCACAAAAGTCTCAGAAGAGTGCTCAAATGACATGGCAACAGCATGGGGAAGACCCCTTGAAGCATTTATCACTGAAAAGTCACAGCTGTGAACAATTTTGTCCGCGTTTTACGCCATTTTTACGGACTCACCAGAAAACCTTCCAAAATGACCCCAAAACGATTTTTCATGGCGGAAATGTTAAGGGCACATACCCAATAGTGAGATAGAGCTGGTGTATGTTACTTTTTGAGATTAATACATGAAAGATTTTACGTGAAAACATTGTGTGGCACTCCGATGTCCCTGAGAAGAGACGTACATGAAGGCCTCTTGAGTCTAATGTGCCCATTTTGAGGAAGTGAGTCTTTGTAGTATTTTCCTTTGCCAGGGCAGTCCAAAATTGTGAGGTTCACCAATGCCCCTGCATACAGACGTGCATGAGGGCCTCAAAACATTAAGTGTCCATTGTCAGGAAGTGGGTGTATTATAGTATAGCCCTTAGGCAGGGAAGCCAAAAATTGGGAGGCTCCACGTTGTCCCTGGATAGAGACGTGCATGATGGCCTGTAAACCTGAAGTGCCCATTGTAAGGAAGTGGGTCTATTGTAGTATAGCCCTTAGGCAGGGCAGCCAAAAATTGGGAGGCTCCACGTTGTCCCTGGATAGAGACGTGCATGATGGCCTGTAAACAAGTGCCCATTGTAAGGAAGTGGGTGTATTATAGTATAGCCCTTGGGCAGGGCAGCCAAAAATCGGGAGGCTCCACGTTGTCCCTGGATAGAGACGTGCATGAGGGCCTGTAAACCTGAAGTGCCCATTGTAAGGAAGTGGGTGTATTATAGTATAGCCCTTAGGCAGGGCAGCCAAAAATTGGGAGGCTCCACGTTTTCCCTGGATAGAGACGTGCATGATGGCCTGTAAACCTGAAGTGCCCATTGTAAGGAAGTGGGTGTATTATAGTATAGCCCTTAGGCAGGGCAGCCAAAAATTGGGAGGCTCCACATTGTCCCTGGATAGAGACGTGCATGATGGCCTGTAAACCTGAAGTGCCCATTGTAAGGAAGTGGGTCTATTGTAGTATAGCCCTTAGGCAGGGCAGCCAAAAATTGGGAGGCTCCACGTTGTCCCTGGATAGAGACCTGTTAGGTTCTTAGTGCCTCCGTGCTTGCATTTAAAAACCGCACGTGTGTGCCTGTTGGTGGCAGCTTTCCGCTGCATTTGTGTGAGTTTTGCAAAAACTTGGATATAACGCACAAGTCTAGTGAATACACATCAGCAAAGCATTGCAAAATGCGCAAGGGCGTTGTCAACGAACAAGGAAGTGGACGTGATGGTGGTGCAGGCAGAGACCGAGGTTGTGTGCAAGCTCTAATTTCGCCACAACAAAGGGCCACATCTAGTCGCTCGCACGTCCTGTCCCAAATTCTTGGGGACCGCAGCAGTACACCGCTCTTGAACCAAGACCAGTGTCAACAGGTTGTTAGTTGGATAGCGGATAATGCTTCCAGTCAGATTGGCACCACCACAAACACTCTGTCTTCCACACGGTCAAGTGTCAGTAGCCGTGATACTGCACCGCACATTTCAGAACCTGATCTTCCTTCCTACCACCAGGCCGAGTACACGTCCACGGACATTACTGATCCCACACTTGGACACTCGGAAGAGCTGTTCGTTCACGTTTCCATTCACAAATTCTGGCCTCTCGCCAGCTCCTGTTGAAGTGGGCCATGACGAGATTGTATGTACAGATGCCCAAATATTTGAGCAGCCACGTTCTCACAAAGTTGGCAACGTGTCTCAACAAGGGGTGGACGATGATGAGACACAATTGTCAGGAAGTCAGGAGGAGGAGCAGGGTGCGGAAGAGGAAGACGACGTGGTGGATGATCCAGTAAATGACCCAACCTGGCAGGAGGATATGCAGAGCGAGGACAGCAGTGCACAGGGGGAGGGAGGCGTAGCATCACAACAGGCAGTAAGAAGCAGAGTGGTGGCCCCAGGCAGACGTCAGGCAACTGTTCCCCGGAACAACACGACACAAGGTGCCTGTACAAATGTTAGGTCTTCCCGAGTCTGGCTGTAATACTATTGTATGTATTGAGGATTTCGATTGCGTTAGGGCAATGACAACCAGAGACGAGTTCTTGGTGCAAGACGTTTATAATATGCAACCAGCAAATATGTACATAAACGGAACAAAAACACAGTAGAACATAAATACAGGAAATACCTTCCAGGGACGGAGCGAAAGGGAATTCCCGGGACCGCGCACCGGACTCCCCCAGGGAGACCACCAAGAGCGAACCCCTATACAGGGACTGTCTGGCAATCACCCCAGAAGCCCTAAATGCGCAGCAGCCGGGACACAAAAGGGCAATAGGTAAGTCCAAAAATGTCCGTACGTGATGTGAGTCCAGAGTGGTATTAAACGGAAGGAACCGGGCAGAAGTGCCGACCAAAGACGGCAAACGGAGTCCGGGCACAGCTAGATGATACCAGATGAAGTCCAGAGTCGGTGTCGGTTGTTTTCCAAGAGGATCCGAATAACAATCAGGAACCAAAAGCAGCAGGGCAGGAGCACACAGGAAGCAGTATACTCAGGCACTGGACTAAGCTTTAGGGGCGGCTTTTAAACAGATGGACAGGAAGTAGGGCAACAGAACAGAAAACTCCATGTTAACAAAGGGCAAGCTCTTTAAAAAGAAAACTGGAAAACCCGGAACTCTGACACTGGCAGTTTTTTAAGTTGGCTCCAGATGATTCTAAAAAGGCCATTTGCAACACCTGCCATGCCAGCATCAGCAGGGGTACCAAAACTAGCAGCCTGACCACCAGCAGCATGATCAGGCACATGTCAGCCAAGCACCCGACTTTGTGGGAAGTACAACAGAGTCCAGGAGCAGTGCTTGCTGATGTCACTGCTACGTCTTCGCTGGTTGTGCATGCGAGCCAATCCCCTGTCCATGCTGCCTGCGAACAAGCCTCCTCCACTCCTGCACCTGCAGTTGCCTACGCAGAAAGAACACCATCATCAAGCACGTCCTTGTCCCAGCGCAACGTTCAGTTATCCATTCAGCAAACCTTTGAACGCAGGCGCAAATACACTGCCAACACCCCACATGCCACAGTTCTAAATGCTAACATTTCGCGACTGCTTGCGCTGGAAATGTTGCCTTTTAGGCTGGTTGAGACAGAAGCATTCCGCGACCTGATGGTGGCAGCTGTCCCACGTTACTCGGTCCACAGCCGCCACTATTTCTCCCGGTGTGCCGTCCCCGCATTGCATAACCACGTGTCACAAAACATCACACGTGCCCTGAACAACGCTGTTTCAGCCAAAGTCCACCTAACCACAGACACGTGGACAAGTGCATGTGGGCAAGGCCGCTACATCTCGTTGACGTCACACTGGGTTAATATTGTGCAAGCTGGGACCCAGTCTGAGCGAGGGACGGAACACGTCCTTCACACACCAAGTTTTGCAGGCCCTACCTCAGTCAGGGTTTCACACACACTCTACAGCTCCGGAATGTCATGCTCCTCAGCCTCCTCCTCCTCCTGCACATCCTGATCCACTTTACCCTCCACACCAGTCCCAAGCTGGAAGTGTCGCGGGCGGAGGAGGGGACGGTGCGCTCTCCCACTGCTCGGGTCCGGCTGACGCTGCTCTACGGCTGCTGCTGCTCGTTGGCTCGAGCGATGGCCGGATCCCGGGGACTCGAGCGGCGCTACTCGCCCGTGAGTGAAAAGGGGTGGTTTGGGTTTTGGGGATATTGTCCGTGACGCCACCCACGGTTGTGGTGATTGTGTGGACACCACCGCTGCTCTGGACGGGGATCCCGGGAGCCTGTGACAGGGAGCAACTTTGTTGTTATTTCTCCCCTCCGTGGGTAGGGGGGTTGGTTGTCCCGGGGCCTGGTGATGGGGTAGACATGGATGACAGGCGGGTTGCGGGGCCTGATGAGGTGCAGGGTCGCAGGGGCAGCGCTGTGCCGCACGGCACGGAGGTACTCACTCAGCCCAATGATGATGACACAGTTCACGGTTAAACAAGTGGCTGGATGGACGGGTCACTCGGACGGCTGCGGTTGTTCCTCCCTGCAGGTTAGTGATGACTGTCTCTCCCTGCACCTAAGTTAAGTGTTGGTAGTGATGGTTTCCCAACGGTAACCCGCTCCCCGACCTGGATATGGGCCGGAGGAGACCCTTTTGCCCACAGGCGCTGGCCCTGGGAGACGGTTGCCCTTGGCGGTGGCTGTGTCTCCCCTTCACGGTTGTACGGTTGCCTTCTATCTGGACTTGGCTGTTTAGAAACCCTGAGGTTCCCTTCACCAACGGATTTGGCAAATTCACGGCGACACCAAGCCTTGCCGGGATCCGAAAGTCCTCTGCCAATGGTGCTGGCTTCTCTTTGTATACCGGTCCAGTACGGCCGGGTCACCACCCGTCCACGGTCCTTACGGCAGACTCCAATCGGCCTCCACTGCAGACGGTCACCACATCCTGCCAACCTTGCTGTCCTGTCCGGGCCACACACCCGGACCAACTTCAGGCTCTTTGCTGTCACTTTTCTCCTCTCTACTACTTTCCTCCTTCCACTTCCTTAGCTTAACTCTCACTGCCTGTGTTTTCCCTCCTCCTCGGTGGGTGGAGACCAACCGCCTGGCTCCACACCCTGGTGTGGACAACAGCCCCTGGGGAAGGCAACAAGGATTTTGTGTTTTGACTATGATATGCCTGCAGGGAGTGTGGGGTGTTTAAGTGTTGTGCTCTGTGGCCCCTGGCTTGTCCAGGGCGACACAGAAGCACTGCAGCACTGCCTCGGCGAAGCGGCAACAGGCAGTGCTGAAGCTAATCTGCATAGGTGACAACAAACCCCACAATGCAGAAGAGGTGTGGACAGCTCTGAAACAGAAGGCAGATCACTGGCTCACAACTCTGAACCTAAAGCCAGGAAAGGTCGTGTGTGACAATGGCCGGAACCTGGTGGCGGCTTTGAGGCGAGGCCAGCTGACACATGTTCCATGCGTGGCCCATGTGCTCAACCTCGTGGTTCAGCGGTTTCTAAAGTCATACTCAGAGCTGTCTGATCTGCTGGTAAAAGTTCGCCGCCTGTCTGCACATTTTCGAAAGTCACCTACTGCTTCAGCCGGCCTTGCCGGCTTAAGACGCCGTTTGCATCTTCCGGCACACAGACTGGTGTGTGATGTCCCCACGCGTTGGAATTCAACTCTGCACAAGTTGGTCAGGATATGTGAGCAGAAGAGGGCAGTTGTTGAGTACCTGCATCACCTAAGCCGTCGGGAAATGGGTCAAACTCCACACATAACACCTGAGGAGTGGAGATGGATGTCCGACCTATGCACCATCCGCCAAAACTTTGAGGACTCCACCAAGATGGTGAGCGGCGATGACGACATTATTAGCGTCACCATACCGCTTCTCTGCCTTCTAAAATGGTCTCTGCTCAAAAAACAACCATGATGCATTGCAGGCGGAGCGCGATGAGTTTGAGCAAGAAACAGTAGTGGGTGTGGGTGATAACACACAGCCCAGCCTCGTCTCATCACAACGTGCAGTGGAGGACTATGACGAGGAGGAGGATGAAGACATGGAGCAACTCTCTGGCCAAATTGAGGATATGACATGCAGTCATATCCTCGGTTCAGCGTGGCTGGCCAGAGGACAGGGTAGATGATGAGGAGGAGGAGGAGGAGGACAGCATGTTCAGTCATCGTGTTGGTCAGGATACTGAACTGATGGCTGTTAAGAGTCTGGCACACATGGCTGACTTTATGGTAAGCTGCCTGTCTCGTGACCCTCGCGTTAAGAACATCTTGGCCGACAATCATTACTGGTTGGTAACACTGTTAGACCCACGCTACAAGGAGAACTTTTTGTCTCTTATTCCCGTGGAGGAGAGGTCAACCAAAATGCAGCAGTTCCGGAAGGCCATAGTCACGGAAGTAGGCAAAGCATTCCCCTCACAAAACGCTAGCGGCATAGGTCAGGAATCAGTGGACAACCGAGGCGTACAGCCGAGAGAGGCACAAGTCCAATCCGCCAGAGGTAGGGGAACAGTCTTTAAGATGTGGGACAGTTTTCTCAGCCCCTCACGTACCACAGCCCCTGAGGTGCGGGGTAGTGCCACAAGAAATCCTAAGTTTGCCCAGATGCTGAAGGAGTACCTTGCAGATCGAACAACTGTACTCCGAGATTCCTCTGTGCCTTACAATTATTGGGTATCCAAGCTGGACACGTGACATGAATTGGCTCTCTACGCCTTGGAAGTCCTGGCCTGCCCTGCTGCTAGCGTTTTGTCAGAGCGTGTTTTTAGTGCCGCAGGTGGAATCATTACAGATAAACGCACCCGCCTGTCAACTGAAAATGCTGACAGGCTGACTCTGATCAAGATGAACAAGGGTTGGATTGTGCCAGACTTCACCACACCACCAGCAAATGAGAGCGGAATTTAAAGTTTGCCATGTACGTCCACTCACCCATGGGTACACACTTCTGGACTTTGGATAATCGCTGGACTGCTCCTCCTTCTCCTCAGGCGCCACCATGATGATGACCGTTACAAATTGCAATACTTAGGCCTTTGTTTCAGGTATACCCCCAGTGGTAAATTTTTTCGCCCATTCTTTGCAGAATGGACATTACAACGACAGGAGACCCGCTCCTTTGCAATGGGAACAATGTTTTGAGGCCCTCATGCACGTCTCTACCCAGGGACAACGTGGAGCCTCCCAATTTTTGGCTGCCCTGCCTAAGGGCTATACTACAATAGACCCACTTCCTTCCAATGGGCACTTCAGGTTTACAGGCCCTCATGCACGTCTCTATCCAGGGACAACGTGGAGCCTCCCAATTTTTGGCTGCCCTGCCTAAGGGCTATACTACAATAGACCCACTTCCTTACAATGGGCACTTCATGTTTACAGGCCCTCATGCACGTCTCTATCCAGGGACAATATGGAGCCTGACGCTGCCTCCGACTGCCACACACATGCTGTTTTTAAATGCAAGCACGGACGCAATAAGAACCTAACTGGTTTTTAGGAGCGACAATTACTGAGAAGTCTGACACTATCAGACACTGCTGACTGACGTGTATTATACACTAGACTTGTGCGTTATATAATAGTTTGTGCAAAACGCGCACCTGTCCCATGCCACCGACTGCCACACACGTGCTGTTTTTAAATGCAACCACGGACGCAATAAGAACCTAACTGGTTTTTAGGAGCGACAATTACTGAGAAGTCTGACACTATCAGACACTGCTGACTGACGTGTATTATACACTAGACTTGTGCGTTATATAATAGTTTGTGCAAAACGCGCACCTGTCCCCTGCCACCGACTGCCACACACGTGCTGTTTTTAAATGCAACCACGGACGCAATAAGAACCTAACTGGTTTTTAGAAGCGACAATTACTGAGAAGTCTGACACTATCAGACACTGCTGACTGACGTGTATTATACACTAGACTTGTGCGTTATATAATAGTTTGTGCAAAACGCGCACCTGTCCCCTGCCACCGACTGCCACACACGTGCTGTTTTTAAATGCAACCACGGACGCAATAAGAACCTAACTGGTTTTTAGGAGCGACAATTACTGAGAAGTCTGACACTATCAGACACTGCTGACTGACGTGTATTATACACTAGACTTGTGCGTTATATAATAGTTTGTGCAAAACGCGCACCTGTCCCCTGCCACCGACTGCCACACACGTGCTGTTTTTAAATGCAACCACGGACGCAATAAGAACCTAACTGGTTTTTAGGAGCGACAATTACTGAGAAGTCTGACACTATCAGACACTGCTGACTGACGTGTATTATACACTAGACTTGTGCGTTATATAATAGTTTGTGCAAAACGCGCACCTGTCCCCTGCCACCGACTGCCACACACGTGCTGTTTTTAAATGCAACCACGGACGCAATAAGAACCTAACTGGTTTTTAGGAGCGACAATTACTGAGAAGTCTGACACTATCAGACACTGCTGACTGACGTGTATTATACACTAGACTTGTGCGTTATATAATAGTTTGTGCAAAACGCGCACCTGTCCCCTGCCACCGACTGCCACACACGTGCTGTTTTTAAATGCAACCACGGACGCAATAAGAACCTAACTGGTTTTTAGGAGCGACAATTACTGAGAAGTCTGACACTATCAGACACTGCTGACTGACGTGTATTATACACTAGACTTGTGCGTTATATAATAGTTTGTGCAAAACGCGCACCTGTCCCCTGCCACCGACTGCCACACACGTGCTGTTTTTAAATGCAACCACGGACGCAATAAGAACCTAACTGGTTTTTAGGAGCGACAATTACTGAGAAGTCTGACACTATCAGACACTGCTGACTGACGTGTATTATACACTAGACTTGTGCGTTATATAATAGTTTGTGCAAAACGCGCACCTGTCCCCTGCCACCGACTGCCACACACGTGCTGTTTTTAAATGCAAGCACGGACGCAATAAGAACCTAACTGGTTTTTAGGAGCGACAATTACTGAGAAGTCTGACACTATCAGACACTGCTGACTGACGTGTATTATACACTAGACTTGTGCGTTATATAATAGTTTGTGCAAAACGCGCACCTGTACGCTGCCACTGACTGCCACACACGTGCTGTTTTTAAATGCAAGCACGGACGCAATAAGAACCTAACTGGTTTTTAGGAGCGACAATTACTGAGAAGTCTGACACTATCAGACACTGCTGACTGACGTGTATTATACACTAGACTTGTGCGTTATATAATAGTTTGTGCAAAACGCGCACCTGTACGCTGCCACTGACTGCCACACACGTGCTGTTTTTAAATGCAAGCACGGACGCAATAAGAACCTAACTGGTTTATAGGAGCGACAATTACTGAGAAGTCTGACACTATCTGGACTGTTTTACACTGTGTACACCAGCCCCAGATATGATGAAGGCTGGTATACGGTCACCACTACCCTGCCTGCCTGCCTGTATACTGCTACAATAGTCCTGACAAGGACTCTTCTGGTCACTAGCCTGTATTCCGACCTGGCTATACCCTGCCTGTATATAGCAACAATAGTCCTGAGAAGGACTCTGCTACTGTACTCCGACCTGGCTATACTCTGCCTGCCTGTATACAACTAGAATAGTCCTGAGAAGGACTTCTGGTCACACTGTTTGCAGCCCTGCTCCGGAACTAACTATAAAGGGCCGCAAAGCTTTCCCTGAATCAGCGACACTCTCCCTACACTGACTGTCTGAATAGCTGTGAGCAGAGCACAGCGCGCCGGCCGATATAAAGGCTCGGTCACGCTGTGCAGGCCGGCCAATCACTGCAATTCCACAACTAACAGGGCTGTGGCATTGCAGTGGTCTGCCAGCCAATCCCTGCATGAGGGCTGGCTCTCAAAAGAGCGCCAACATGCAGGGATGAAGACCACGAGTACAGCACGAGTATCGCGAGATTACTCGGTCCCCGCCGAGCAGCCCGAGTACAGCGATACTCGTGCGAGTACCGAGTAGTGACAAGCATGCTCGCTCATCACTAACCATCACGTGTTTTTCAACACAGGGACACTAGAACAAGGCCCCCTGGGAAAACATGCAAAACAAGAACGCCACGGAAACACCATCACATGTTTCTCAACGCTGGCAGGAAACTAGCCAGGTCTTTCACCGGGAAGGAACAACCACGGGAAGGGCAGTCTCCAGTCAAGGAGACCACCTATGCAAAACATGGTATCCATCCACAGACAGCTGTTTCGGGGTATTTGCCCCTCATCAGTGTGGAGTAGGAAACTGGCTAGTTGGAGCAATGCTTAGTAGAAGACTACATAGGTAAGGATGGTTGACCTCAGGGAGATCAACATCCAACACCGCAGAGACACCATCACGTGTTTCTCAACACAGTGACACTAGAACAAGGCCTCCTGGAAAACAGGCAAAACAAGAACGCCGCGGAGACACCATCACATGTTTCTCAACGCTGGCGGGAAACTAGCCAGGTCTTTCACCGGCAAGGAAAAACCACAGGAAGGGCAGTGAAAGACCTGGCTAGTTTTGCATGTTTTCCCAGGGGGCTTTGTTCTAGTGTCACTGTGTTGAGAAAGACGTGATGATGTCTCTGCGGTGTTGGATTTTGATCTCCCTGAGGTCAACCATCCTTACCTATGTAGTCTTCTACTAGGCATTGCTCCCACTAGCCAGTTTCCTACTCCACACTGATGAGGGGCAAATACCCCGAAACAGCTGTCTTTGGATGGATACCATGTTTGGCATAGGTGGTCTCCTTGACTGGAGACTGCCCATCCCATGGTTGTTCCTTCCCGGTGAAAGACCTGGCTAGTTTCCTGCCAGCATTGAGAAACATGGGATGGTGTCTCCGCGGCGTTCTTGTTTTGCATATTTTCCCAGGGGGCCTTATTCTAGTGTCACTGCGTTGAGAAACACGTGATGGTGTCTCCGCGGTGTTGGATGTTGATCTCCCCAAGGTCAAGCATCCTTACCAATGTAGTATTCTACTAGGCATTGCTCCCACTAACCAGTTTCCTACTCCACACTGATTTCGGGTAAATACCCCGAAACAGCTGTCTGTGGATGGATACCATGTTTGGCGTAGGTGGTCTCCTTGACTGGCGACTGCCCTTCCCATGGTTGTTCCTTCCCGGTGAAAGACCTGGCTATTTTCCTGCCAGCATTGAGAAACATGTGATGGTGTCTCCGCGGCATTCTTGTTTAACCTATAGTTATGTGACCAGGAGGTCTTGCTCCCCTATTAACTTCAGAAACTGCTCTAATAATACAGGATCAGTTCAGTTTTTGTTTTTCCAAGTCTACATACAGACTGACCAGCCCACGAGGAACCCTCAATGTATTAATACAGAGTATAGCATATTGTTTTCGCTGAGTGTTATGGCAGTAGCACTGTAAACTATTGATAATCAAGCAATCATGGTGAATTTGCATAATTCATAAGAATGAACACCATACTGAGGGGGGCAGTACAGGGTGCCACTCAGGCATCACTGTTAGAAATTTAGATAGACTTTATACTACATACTTTGCTTAGGATTACCTGGTGTTTACTTTTTTGCCTCTGTACAGCAATTTGCAGGCCCCCAAATTTCTTAGCATAAGAGAAAGCAATGCCCTCATCAACACCAGGAATGACCAGTGAAAAAGGAAAGAAAGGTGAGTAACAACTGATTCACTTAGACTTCTTATAAATAGAGTTGAACGAGTATCAAAATATTCGTGTTCGTTATACTCGTAACGAGTACTTTGTATTACTCGCGTATTCGTTCCGAATAGCATGCACAATGCAAGTCAATGGGAAATACGAGTAATTTTCTGCTGGACAGAAAATTACCCGCATTTCCCAATCAACAGAAAATTACTAGCATATCCCAATGACTTGCATTGTACTCGCTATTCGGAACGAATACGTGACTATTACACAGTACCTGTTACGAGTATCGCAAACACGAATATTTCAATACTCGCTCAACTCCACTTATAAACAATTTTGAGGCATCAATAACAACTCCCATACCATGTCAAATAATTATGTAGTAAAAATGTTAAAAAATAGTTTATGTCATGAAAAATCTATTCCACTTAGCATATTTGCTAATTACAATGTTTCATGTTTAAACTTTAATTTCGAAAAACAGGTGAAGCATGTAATAATTATCAAATGTTACTAGAAAGTCAAATGCTTGAGAAGGACTAGGCTTTACAAAGTTGACTTAAATTACAGCTTTAAACTTTTGCTTTGCACGAGATCAGTGTGGAGAGACACACCTGGCAATTGCCCAAGTTTTATGGAGGAAATCTGGTTTAAAACATTTAATATATTTTCCATGTCAAATATTACCCAGGCTGGGGATGGTTCTTTTCCCTAACTGAACATCATATCAAATGGCTCTCTCCAGTAATGGAAATATTAAAGGTGTGAGTAAAGCAATTACTTTCCAAAAGCCACTCAATTAAAGAAATCTCTTTTTAAGCAGAAATTCTCACCTGTTCCTCAGCTACAAGATTCTTTGTTTCCTTATTTCTTCCTATTAGTGATGAGTGAGTACTAAAAAGCTCGGGTGCTCGAGGCTCGGGCCAAGCATCCCAAGATACTCGAGTACTCGGCCCGAGCACCGAGCCCAATGTTATCCTATGGGAGACCCGAGTATTTTTATGAAATGACCCCCCGGCAGCATGTAGAAACCCTAAAAATGTCACAAAAGTCTCAGAAGAGTGCTCAAATGACATGGCAACAGCATGGGGAAGACCCCTTAAAGCATTTATCACTCAAAAGTCACAGCAGTGAACAATTTTATCCGCGTTTTACGCCATTTTTACGGACTCACCAGAAAACCTTCAAAAATGACACCAAAATGAATTTTCATGGCGGAAATGTTAAGGGCACATACCCAATAGTGAGATAGAGCTGGTGTATGTTACTTTTGGAGATTACATAGTTACATAGTTACTTAGGTTGAAAAAAGACCTAGGTCCATCTAGTTCAACCTTCCTCCACCAGTTCTACATTTAGTCACTAAGTCATTTATAACCAACAATGTTTTGTGTACTGAGGAAATCATCCAGCCCTTTTTTAAAAGCTGTTATAGTATCTGCCATTACAACCTCTTGTGGTAGTGTATTCCACAGTCTGACCGCTCTAACTGTAAAGAACCCTTTCCTATTTAGGTGTCGGAATCGCTTTTCTTCCACTCGCAGTGAGTGCCCCCTGGTCCTTAGTATTGTTTTTGGAAGAAATAAGTCATGTGCCAGTCCTTTATATTGACCACACATGTATTTATACATATAAATGAGATCTCCTCTGAGACGTCTTTTTTCTAAGCTAAACATATCTAACTTTTTCAACCTGCCATCATATGGGAGGCCTTCCATTCCTTGTAATAGTCTAGTTGCCCGCCTTTGAACTGACTCTAACTTCTGAATGTCCTTTTTAAAATGTGGAGCCCAAAACTGGATCCCGTATTCCAGATGTGGCCTTACAAGTGATTTATAGAGGGGTAACAATACGTTGGGATCACGGGATCTAATCTCTCTTTTTATACACCCTAAAATCTTGTTTGCTTTAGCAGCTGCTGCTTGACATTGAGTGCTGCTGCTCAGCTTATTTGTACTGAGAATACCCAAGTCCTTCTCCTGTTCTGTAGTCCCGAGTTTACTTCCATTTAATGTATACGCAGCTATAGGATTACTCCGTCCTAGGTGCATTACTTTACATTTATCAACATTAAATCTCATTTGCCAAGTATCTGCCCATTCTGACATCTTATCCAGATCTTTTTGTAATATTGTACTATCCAGGTCAGTTTTTAATATCCTACATAGTTTGGTGTCATCGGCAAAGACTGACACTGTACTATCAATCCCATCCACAAGGTCATTAATAAAGAGAGTAAAAAGAATCGGTCCAAGCACAGATCCCTGCGGCACCCCACTGCTGACTATAGCCCATTTAGAGAATGTACCATTTATGACTACTCTTTGTTTCCTATCTTTTAGCCAATTCCTTACCCAGTTGCATATTGTGTCCCCTAGTCCTTGCTTCTGGAGCTTTAGTATAAGGCTATTATGTGGTACAGTATCAAATGCCTTTGCAAAGTCCAAATAAATCACATCAGCTGCATTACCAATATCCAGGTTTGAACTTACCTCCTCATAGAACCCCAACAGGTTGGTTAGACACGACTTATCTTTCATGAATCCATGCTGTTTGTCAGTTATCATATTATTTTCTGCAATATATTTTTGCATGTCATCCCTTAAAATGCCCTCAAAAACTTTGCATACTACTGATGTCAGGCTTACTGGACGGTAGCTGCCTGGATCTACCCTCTTACCTTTCTTAAATATCGGTACCACATCAGCAATCCTCCAATCCTGAGGCACCAACCCCGTTACAAGTGAGTCTAAAAAGATGAGATACAGCGGTCTGTCGATTACGGAGCTCAATTCCCTCAATATTCGTGGATGAATGCCATCTGGCCCTGGGGATTTGTCAATGTTTAATTTACTCAGACGTAGGCGTACTTCATCTTGTGTTAAATTAATTATATCGGGTGGTGGACTTTGATTTTTCACTTGTTGAATGATCCCTGGTACAGTCAGTTCCTTGGTGAATACAGATGAGAAATGCCTATTTAATATCTCAGTCTTTTGTGTGTCCTCTATAACTAACTTGTTATTATATTTTAAGGGTCCGATACTATCCTTTGTTTTCCTTTTGGCATTAATGTATTTATAAAAGATTTTGGGATTTATTTTAATGTCATTGGCGATTTTTGTTTCAGTAGCTAGTTTTGCTTGTTTGATTTCTTTTTTGCATTTCCTATTGATATCTTTATACTCCTGCAATGCTATTTCTGTATTCTCAGCCTTTAAGATTTTAAACGCCCTTTGTTTTTGTTTTATTATACTTTGTACAGTCTTATTTATCCATAGTGGTTTCTTTTTATTCCTGGACATTTTATTACCAGAGGGTATACGTTTTTTACAGGACTCTAGTAGTATATCCTTAAACTTACCCCATTTATGTTCGGTATCCCCAGTTACCATGACTCTGTCCCAATCTACACATTTAAGCTCTTCCCTTAATTTGTTGAAATTACATGAAAGATTTTACGTGAAAACGTGTGGCACTCCGATGTCCCTGAGAAGAGACGTACATGAAGGCCTCTTGAGTCTAATGTGCCCATTTTGAGGAAGTGAGTCTTTGTAGTATTTTCCTTTGCCAGGGCAGTCCAAAATTGTGAGGTTCACCAATGCCCCTGCATACAGACGTGCATGAGGGCCTGTAAACCTGAAGTGCTCATTGTAAGGAAGTGGGTCTATTGTAGTATAGCCCTTTGGCAGGGCAGCCAAAAATTGGGAGACTCCACATTGTCCCTGGATAGAGACATGCATGATGGCCTGTAAACCTGAAGTGCCCAATGTAAGGAAGTGGGTCTATTGTAATATAGCCCTTAGGCAGGGCAGCCAAAAATTGGGAGGCTCCACGTTGTCCCTGGATACAGACGTTCATGATGGCCTGTAAACCTGAAGTGCCCATTGTAAGGAAGTGGGTCTATTGTAGTATAGCCCTTAGACAGGGCAGCCAAAAATTGGGAGGCTCCACGTTGTCCCTGGATAGAGACGTGCATGATGGCCTGTAAACCTAAAGTGCCCATTGTAAGGAAGTGGGTCTATTGTAGTATAGCCCTTTGGCAGGGCAGCCAAAAATTAGGAGGCTACACATTGTCCCTGGATAGAGACGTGCATGATGGCCTGTAAACCTGAAGTGCCCATTGTAAGGAAGTGGGTCTATTTTAGTATAGCCCTTTGGCAGGGCAGCCAAAAATTAGGAGGCTACACATTGTCCCTGGATAGAGACGTGCATGATGGCCTGTAAACCAGAAGTGCCCATTGTAAGGAAGTGGGTCTATTGTAGTATAGCCCTTTGGCAGGGCAGCCAAAAATTGGGAGGCTCCACATTGTCCCTGGATAGAGACCTGTTAGGTTCTTAGTGCGTCCGTGCTTGCATTTAAAAACCGCACGTGTGTGCCTGTTAGTGGCAGTGTTCAGGTGCACTTGTGTGCGTTTTGCACAAACTTGGATATAACGCACAAGTCTAGTGAATACACATCAGCACAGCATTGCAAAATGCGCAAGGGCGTTGGCAACGAACAAGGAAGTGGACGTGATGGTGGTGCAGGCAGAGACTGAGGTCGTGTGCAAGCTCTAATTTCGCCACAACAAAGGGCCACATCTACTCGCTCGCACGTCCTGTCCCAAATTCTTGGGGACCGCAGCAGTACACCGCTCTTGCTCTCTCTCTGTTTGGTCATAGTTATGCTACAAATTCTGGTGGCCGGTCACCACCATGCTATGCACGCCTGATTTTGGTTTGCAATGTATTCCTCCTGTTGGTAGCTGTTCAGATTCAGTTACCTCACCCCTTTCCACAGGCAATGCTAATTAAGCACCATCTTGGATCTGGTCCGCCTTTATCAATGGTTGCAGTCTGGCACTGGGAGGGTCAGTTCTGATATAGTCCTGGTATGTGTAGAGCTTGCTCCACATGCTGGGACCTGGGCTGGTCTCTATCCACATTTGCCTCTTTTGCAACATAGAAGCGGTTATATATACAGGTTACAGGTATGTGTGCTCCATTATGGTTCTGCTTTTAATTTTATATAGGAGGCCGCATGGCACATGAAATACAGAATATAGAGTAGGACCCCGCTATTGAGATTTGCCGTGACGTTGGCAGGGGTGGCTCAAAAAATTGATCAATTATTTGCTAAAAATCTCATTTTTTCATTATAGTACAGTTGGAATAAATCTGGGAATTTTCACTTTTTATATGATGCATGCCAATTTCAGATCGTGCTGGCTCCCCTCTCTCTCTGTTTGGTCGTAGTTATGCTACAAATTCTGGTGGCCGGTCACCACCATGCTATGCACGCCTGATTTTGGTTTGCAATGTATTCCTCCTGTTGGTAGCTGTTCAGATTCAGTTACCTCACCCCTTTCCACAGGCAATGCTAATTAGGCACCATCTTGGATCTGGTCCGCCTTTATCAATGGTTGCAGTCTGGCACTGGGAGGGTCAGTTCTGATATAGTCCTGGTATGTGTAGAGCTTGCTCCACATGCTGGGACCTGGGCTGGTCTCTATCCACATTTGCCTCTTTTGCAACATAGAAGCGGTTATATATACAGGTTACAGGTATGTGTGCTCCATTATGGTTCTGCTTTTAATTTTATCTAGGAGGCCGCATGGCACATGAAATACAGAATATAGAGTAGGACCCCCCTATTGAGATTTGCCGTGACGTTGGCAGGGGTGGCTCAAAAAATTGATCAATTATTTGCTAAAAATCTCATTTTTTTCATTATAGTACAGTTGGAATAAATCTGGGAATTTTCACTTTTTATATGATGCATGCCAATTTCAGATCGTGCTGGCTCCCCTCTCTCTCTGTTTGGTCGTAGTTATGCTACAAATTCTGGTGGCCGGTCACCACCATGCTATGCACGCCTGATTTTGGTTTGCAATGTATTCCTCCTTTTGGTAGCTGTTCAGATTCAGTTACCTCACCCCTTTCCACAGGCAATGCTAATTAAGCACCATCTTGGATCTGGTCCGCCTTTATCAATGGTTGCAGTCTGGCACTGGGAGGGTCAGTTCTGATATAGTCCTGGTATGTGTAGAGCTTGCTCCACATGCTGGGACCTGGGCTGGTCTCTATCCACATTTGCCTCTTTTGCAACATAGAAGCGGTTATATATACAGGTTACAGGTATGTGTGCTCCATTATGGTTCTGCTTTTAATTTTATATAGGAGGCCGCATGGCACATGAAATACAGAATATAGAGTAGGACCCCGCTATTGAGATTTGCCGTGACGTTGGCAGGGGTGGCTCAAAAAATTGATCAATTATTTGCTAAAAATCTCATTTTTTTCATTATAGTACAGTTGGAATAAATCTGGGAATTTTCACTTTTTATATGATGCATGCCAATTTCAGATCGTGCTGGCTCCCCTCTCTCTCTGTTTGGTCGTAGTTATGCTACAAATTCTGGTGGACGGTCACCACCATGCTATGCACGCCTGATTTTGGTTTGCAATGTATTCCTCCTGTTGGTAGCTGTTCAGATTCAGTTACCTCACCCCTTTCCACAGGCAATGCTAATTAAGCACCATCTTGGATCTGGTCCGCCTTTATCAATGGTTGCAGTCTGGCACTGGGAGGGTCAGTTCTGATATAGTCCTGGTATGTGTAGAGCTTGCTCCACATGCTGGGACCTGGGCTGGTCTCTATCCACATTTGCCTCTTTTGCAACATAGAAGCGGTTATATATACAGGTTACAGGTATGTGTGCTCCATTATGGTTCTGCTTTTCATTTTATCTAGGAGGCCGCATGGCACATGAAATACAGAATATAGAGTAGGACCCCCCTATTGAGATTTGCCGTGACGTTGGCAGGGGTGGCTCAAAAAATTGATCAATTATTTGCTAAAAATCTCAATTTTTTCATTATAGTACAGTTGGAATAAATCTGGGAATTTTCACTTTTTATATGATGCATGCCAATTTCAGATCGTGCTGGCTCCTCTCTCGCTCTTGAACCAAGACCAGTGTCAACAGGTTGTTATTTGGATAGCGGATAATGCTTCCAGTCAAATTGGCACCACCACAAACACTCTGTCTTCCACACGGTCAAGTGTCAGTAGCCGTGATACTGCACCGCACATTTCAGAACCTGATCCTCCTTCCTACCACAAGGCCGAGTACACGTCCATGGACATTACTGATCCCACACTTGGACACTCGGAAGAGCTGTTCACGTTTCCATTCACACATTCTGGCCTCTTGCCAGCTCCTGTTGAAGTGGGTCATGACGAGATTGTATGTACAGATGCCCAAATATTTGAGCAGCCACGTTCTCATGAAGTTGGCAACGTGTCTCAACAAGAGGTGGACGATGATGAGACACAATTGTCAGAAAGTCAGGAGGAGGAGCAGGGTGCAGAAGAGGAAGACGACGTGGTGGATGATCCAGTAACTGACCCAACCTGGCAGGAGGATATGCAGAGCGAGGACAGCAGTGCACAGGGGGAGGGAGGCGTAGCATCCCAACAGGCAGTAGTGGTGGCCCCAGGCAGAAGTCAGGCAACCGTTCCCCGGAACAACAACACGACACAAGGTGGCTGTTAGGTCTTCCCGAGTCTGGCAATTTTTTAAGTTGGCTCCAGATGATTCTAAAAAGGCCATTTGCAACACCTGCCATGCCAGCATCAGCAGGGGTACCAAAACTAGCAGCCTGACCACCACCAGCATGATCAGGCACATGTCAGCCAAGCACCCGACTTTGTGGGATGTACAACAGAGTCGAGGAGCAGTGCTTGCTGATGTCACTGCTACGTCTTCACTTGTTGTGCATGCGAGTCAATCCCCTGTCCATGCTGCCTGCGAACAAGCCTCCTCCGGCCCTGCACCTGCAGTTGCCCATGCAGAAATAACACCATCATCAAGCACGTCCTTGTCCCAGCGCAGCGTTCAGTTATCTATTCAGCAAACCTTTGAACGCAGGCGCAAATACACTGCCAACGCCCCACATGCCACACTTCTAAATGCTAACATTTCGTGACTGCTTGCGCTGGAAATGTTGCCTTTTAGGCTGGTGGAGACAGAAGCATTCCGCGACCTGATGGCGGCAGCTGTCCCACGTTACTCGGTCCCCAGCCGCCACTATTTCTCCCGGTGTGCCGTCCCCGCATTGCATAACCACGTGTCACAAAACATCACACGTGCCCTGAACAACGCTGTTTCAGCCAAAGTCAACCTAACCACAGACACGTGGACAAGTGCTTGTGGGCAAGGCCGCTACATCTCGTTGACGTTACACTGGGTTAATATTGTGGAAGCTGGGACCCAGTCTGAGCGAGGGGCGGAACACGTCTCTCCCACACCAAGGTTTGCAGGCCCTACCTCAGTCAGGGTTTCACCCACACTCTACAGCTCCGGAATGTCATGCTCCTCAGCCTCCTCCTCCTCCTGCGCATCCTCATCCACTTTACCCTCCACACCAGTCCCAAGCTGGAAGCACTGCAGCACTGCCTCGGTGAAGCGGCAACAGGCTGTGCTGAAGCTAATCTGCATAGGTGACAAACCCCACAATGCAGAAGAGGTGTGGACAGCTCTGAAACAGCAGGCAGATCACTGGCTCACACCTCTGAACCTAAAGCCAGGAAAGGTCATGTGTGACAATGGCCGGAACCTGGTGGCGGCTTTGAGGCGAGGCCAGCTGACACATGTTCCATGCGTGGCCCATGTGCTCAACCTCGTGGTTCAGCGGTTTCTAAGGTCATACCCAGAGCTGTCTGATCTGCTGGTAAAAGTTTGCCACCTGTCTGCACATTTTCGAAAGCCACCTACTGCTTCAGCCGGCCTTGCCGGCTTTCAGCGCCGTTTGCATCTTTCGGCTCACAGACTGGTGTGTGATGTCCCAACGCATTGGAATTCAACTCTGCACATGTTGGTCAGGATATGTGAGCAGAAGAGGGCAGTTGTTGAGTACCTGCATCACCTAAGTTGTCGGGAAATGGGTCAAACTCCACACATAACACCTGAGGAGTGGAGATGGATGTCCGACCTATGTACCATCCGCCAAAACTTTGAGGACTCCACCAAGATGGTGAGCGGCGATGACGACATTATTAGCATCACCATACCGCTTCTCTGCCTTCTAAAATGGTCTCTGCTCAAAAACAAACATGATGCATTGCAGGCGGAGCGCGATGAGTTGGAGCAAGAAACAGTAGTGGGTGTGGGTGATAACACACAGCCCAGCCTCGTCTCATCACAACGTGCAGTGGAGGACTATGACGAGGAGGAGGATGAAGACATGGAGCAACTCTCTGGCCAAATTGAGGATATGACATGCAGTCATATCTTCGGTTCAGCGTGGCTGGCCAGAGGACAGGGTAGATGATGAGGAGGAGGAGGAGGAGGAGGACAGCATGTTCAGTCATCGTGTTGGTCAGGATACTGAAGTACTGGCTGTTAAGAGTCTGGCGCACATGGCTGACTTTATGGTAAGCTTCCTGTCTCGTGACCCTCGCGTTAAGAACATCTTGGCTGACAATCATTACTGGTTGGTAACACTGTTAGACCCATGCTAAAAGGAGAACTTTATGTCTCTTATTCCCGAGGCGGAGAGGTCAGTCAAAATGCAGCAGTTCCAGAAGGCCATAGTCACGGAAGTAGGCAAAGCATTCCCCTCACAAAACGCTAGCGGCATAGGTCATGAATCAGTAGACAACCAAGGAGTACAGCCGAGAGGGGCACAAGTCCAATCCGCCAGAGGTAGGGGAACAGTCTTTAAGATGTGGGACAGTTTTCTCAGCCCCTCACGTACCACAGCCCCTGAGGTGCGGGATAGTGCCACAAGAAATCCTAAGTTTGCCCAGATGCTCAAGGAGTACCTTGCAGATCGAACAACTGTACTCCGACATTCCTCTGTGCCTTACAATTATTGGGTATCCAAGCTGGACACGTGGCATGAATTGGCTCTCTACGCCTTGGAAGTCCTGGCCTGCCCTGCCGCTTGCGTTTTGTCAGAGCGTGTTTTTAGTGCCGCAGGTGGAATCATTACAGATAAACGCACCCGCCTGTCAACTGTAAATGCTGACAGGCTGACTCTGATCAAGATGAACAAGGGTTGGATTGGGCCAGTCTTCACCACACCACCAGCAAATGACAGCGGAATTTAAAGTTTGTAACGGGAATTTGCCATGTACCTCCACTCACCCATGGGTACACACTTCTGGACTTTGGCTAATCGCTGGACTGCTCCTCCTTCTCCTCATGCGCCACCATGATGACCGTTACAATAGTTAGGCCATTGTTTCAGGTATACCCCCAGTGGTAACTTTTTTCGCCCATTCTTTCAGAATGGGCATTACAACGACAGGAGACCCGCTCCTTTGCAATGGGAACAATGTTTTGAGGCCCTCATGCACATCTTTATCCAGGGACAATGTGGAGCCTCCCAATTTTTGGCTGCCCTGCCAAAGGGCTATACTACAATAGACCCACTTCTTTACAGTGGGCACTTCAGGTTTACAGGCCCTCATGCACGTCTCTATCCAGGGACAATGGAGAGCCTCCAAATTTTTGGCTGCCCTGCCTAAGTGCTATACTACAACAGACCCACTTCCTTACAATGGGCACTTCAGGTTTACAGGCCATCATGCACGTCTCTATCCAGGGACAATGTGGAGCCTGACGCTGCCACCGACTGCCACACACGTGCGGTTTTTAAATGTAAGGACGGACGCAATAAGAACCTAACAGGTTTTTAGGAGCGACAATTACTGAGAAGTTTGACACTATCAGACACTGCTGACGTGTATTATTCACTAGACTTGTGCGTTATTTACTAGTTTGTGAAAAACGCACACAAGTGCACCTGTACGCTGCCACCGACTGCCACACACGTGCGGTTTTTAAATGCAAGCACGGACACAATAAGAACCTAACAGGTTTTTAGGAGCGACAATTACTGAGAGGTTTGACACTATCAGACACTGCTGACGTGTATTATTCACTAGGCTTGTGCGTTATATACTAGTTTGGGAAAAACGCACACAAGTGCACCTGTACGCTGCCACCGACAGCCACACACGTGCGGTTTTTAAATGCAAGCACGGACGCAATAAGAACCTAACAGGTTTTTAGGAGCGACAATTACTGAGAAGTCTGACACTATCAGGACTGTTTTAGACTGTGTACACCAGCCCCAGATATGATGAAGGCTGGTATACGGTCACCACTAGGAATGGCTATATACCCTGCCTGCCTGCCTGTATACAGCTACAATAGTCATGAGAAGGACTCTTCTGGTCACTAGCCTGTATTCCGACCTGGCTATACCCTGCCTGCCCTGCCTGTATACAGCAACAATAGTCCTGAGAAGGACTCTGCTCCTGTACTCCGACCTGGCTATACCCTGCCTGCCTGTATACAACTACAATAGTCCTGAGAAGGACTTCTGGTCACACTGTTTGCAGCCCTGCTGCGGAAATAACTATTTAGGGCCGCAAACCTTTCCCTGAAGCAACAACACTCTCCCTGCACTGACTGTCTGGATGGCTGTGTGCAGAGCACAGCGCGCCCTCCGGTATAAAGGCTCGGTCACGCTGTGCAGGCCGGCCAATCACTGCAATTCCACAACTAACAGGGCTGTGGCATTGCAGTGGTCTGCCAGCCAATCCCTGCATGAGGGCTGGCTCTCAAAAGAGCGCCAACATGCAGGGATGAAGACCACGAGTACAGCACGAGTATCGCGAGATTACTCAGTCCCCGCCGAGTAGCCCGAGTACAGTGATACTCGTGCGAGTACCGAGTAGTGACAAGCATACTCGCTCAACACTACTTCCTATCTGTACATTACTCTTTTTCATAGTAATATTCCTTGTGGATAATTGTGATTCATCTTTTATAAACAAGGGAGTATATTAAAGTTATCTGCTGTGACGCTTGCCGCCGGGGGATGGTACTGCGGCGAGCTAAAGTGGACCCACTGAACCACAGGGAGACCTCTGGTCTACCCTAATGTGGGGTAGAGGGCTAGGACTGTGGCAGCTGACTCCCAGAACAGGGATGGACACAGGAGCAGATGGGACACAGTCTCAAGGGCAGACAGGAACCACCAGGGTGGCTCAAGGTAGACAACACAGGCAGGAGGAACAGGCAGAGTCTCTAGCACCAACAGGGCAGGACAGACCAGCAAAGTCACTAGCAAGGCAGATGGCTGGGCCAGGATGGACAGGCAAAGTCTCTTGCACCAGCGGGGCAGGACAGACAGAAAAAGTCACTAGTCCGAACAGGGCAGGACAGACAGGCAGCAGGTATGGGCGAGACTGAAACCAGGTGCCAACAGGCAGGATGGGCTGGTAGTCAGGTATGAGTAGAACAGTACTTGAACCAGGTGCCAACAAGCAGAATAGGCTGGTAGCCAGGTATGTGTTGTGGGCGGGGAAGGACGCCACTGCGCTGCGCTCGCTAATGCTTGGGTCTGTCGCTGCTGCGACGGCTGCTTGGTGGCTCGAGCGGTGCACCGGATCCGGGAACTCGAGCGGCGCTCCTCGCCCGTGAGTGAAAGGGGGATGTTTGGTTTGGGGATTTGGTCTGTGACGCCCCCCATGGGTTGTGGTGAGGTTGGGCACCACCGCTGCTGGTGACGGGGATCCTGGGAGCGATGGCAAGGAGCAGCTGGGATGTTGTTTTCCCCCTCCGTGGGTAGGGGTTGGTGGTCCCGGGGCCCGGTGAGGTGACGGGGAGGCAGGGTTGGCAAGGTGCAGGGTTGCCTGGACTGCGCAGCGCGGTGCCGGATGGCACAGCAGTACTCACTCAGCCACAAAGGTACGCAAAGTCTCTGGTAAACCAAACGGCTGGATGGACGGGTCCCGCAGCCGGCTGCTGTGGCTTCTCCTGGACAGTTAGTGGTGGCTGCCTTTCCCTGCACCTTTGTGTATGTTCGGTCCCGATGGATTCCCACCGGTAACCCACTCCCCAGCGTGTGTATGTACCGGAGCAGCCCTTTTGCCCGCAGGCTCTGGCCCTTGGAACTCTAGCTGTGGCGGTAGCTGTATTTCCTTCTGTTGGTTGGACGGTTGCCTTCAATCCGGTCTTGGCTGTTAGGAAACCACTGGGGTTCTGGTCACTGACGGATTTGACCTCTAATGGCGACTCCAAGCCTTGTCGGGGTCCGTAGGCCCTGCCTGAGTGTGCTGGCTTCACTTCGCTCCCCGGTTCGGTACCGGCGGGCCATCGCCCGTCCCCAGTCCTACGGTTCCGCGTTGATCTGCCTCTGCCACCACCGTCTGCCAACCTTGCTCTTAGTGCCCGGGCCACGCACCCGGACACGGTCACTTTTCTCCTCCACTACTACTTCACTCCTCTCTCTTGTGCTTCCCTAACGGACTGCCTTCCTTTTCCCGCCTCCAGGACTGTGAACTCCTCAGTGGGTGGGGCCAACTGCCTGGCTCCACACCACCTGGTGTGGCCATCAGCCCCTGGAGGGAGGCAACAAGGATTTTGTGTCTGGCTGATGTGCCTGTCTCAGGGTGGGGGTGTATGTTGTAGTACCTGTGATGACCTGGCTAGTCCAGGGCACCACATAGGGGCCGGACAGATTGCACCCAGGTGCCAACAGGCAGGACGGGCTGGGACCAGGTACAGAACAGAACCAGGTACAGTACAGGACAGGACAGGACAGGTGACCATATGACTTACTAGATAGAACTAACTGACTAAACTGATGGTGTTAAACAGGCAACTCCCCTAGTGGGAGATTTCCTTAAATTGAGAGTGCCTCTCAGCAATAGGCTGAGAGACACTTCCTAGGAGTGGTGCGCTGGCCCTTTAAGAGAGAGGCAGTGGCATGTGCACACTCCTCAGGAGCGCTCCCGGAGGTTCTGTGACGTGTGCACAGTCTCCGGGAGGTGGGTAACCCATGTGAAGTAAGTGGGGACACTGGGCAGCGAGGGAGCCTGTCGTGGCAGTGAGTCAGAGTGCGTCCCTGCAAGAGGGGAGAGGCAGGGACGCAGCTTTAGACCGGCTTGCATTTTAGGTGGCTTTAGTATAAAATTTTTCAACCCTGGAATAGCACCTTCATAAAAAATATTTTATGAAATTAAGTTACCTTAGTTCACTTATATGTTGTGATTGTCACTGATGACTATTTTTCTACTAGGTTTGTAGATAGTCACTCAATATTGTTTCGACACTAAGCAGCTAGTTTCCTAAAAAGTTTGAGAAACTGCTTCACTTTGATCTGTCCCTGTTACGGGGGGACCGGCAGATTAGGGCCAGGGGGTATATATCCCAATCGCCAGTCGGGGCCCTCCATGCTCCAGATGGTAATGGAGCTGCTGGCACCCTGTGGGTTAGGCGGAGACTAAAGAGCTGATGACTCAGAGATAACCCAGGAAACCTGGGAACCGGTCACGTGTGTAAGGACACGTCAGACCGGACGACAACCCAGTTAGCGTTTCGGTTGAGCGGGCGCTACTCCGACCACGTGTGAAGGGAACACGTCAGGCTGGGTGGTGACCAGGTAGCTTTGTTCGAAAAGACCGCTACGACAGCGCCCTGTCGGCCACGTGTGTAAGACACGTCAGGCCGAGCGGTCCTCCGATTAGCGTTTCTGGTCACCACTCGACTGGCCACATGTGTGAAGGACATGTCAGACCAGGTAGTCACACCAGTAGCATTTGACTGGGAAGCCGTGGAGGGAAATAGGGTTTACACACCCAATCCAGGAACACCCTGTTAACTCCACAGGGGTCCTGGAATACGCTGTCCGTGCGTGTAGAGGGCACAACCGGACCGGTGGCACAGCAGGTATGCTGTCCGTGTGTGTAGAGGGCACTCTTGGACAGGTGACGCAGCAGGTATGCTGTCCGTGTGCGTAGGAGGCAGAAATGGACAAGTAACGCAGCAACCGCAGTCCAGTTAATGCCACTGGACTGCTATGGCACTACTGGAACGGCAGCAAGGAAGCACGACACCTGACCCTGATGTGCTGAGCCACGAATCTTGGTGTGACAGGCACCGTTTGCCTAGCCCTACCTACCGCTTCCAACAAAGCTTATGCCACCATGAACTCTAAGTGAAGACTGCGCACCTCCATGTTGTCTCCAGCCCCTTTTATAACCTGGGTCTGCCCCAAACCCAGGGTGGAACCACCAAGGTCCAATAGCAGAGTGCCATGTCATCAGTAACGTCACCAGCGGCCTATCCGGAACCGCTATGTCATTGATGACCTCATGGCAGCCACGCCCCAAACACCTCACCAGTCATCGTGAGGTGCCAGATCATGGGGCGGGCCTCTGTGAGCCAGTCCGAAGTGGCCACATCATCAGGATACCTGACACCCTCTGCCCTATCAGGACTTGCCACCTCACGGACATGCTCAGTGAGGTCCTTACCGGACCTAGCCTCTGATGCAATAAGTGCCTGAGCATGCTCAGTAGCTTTAACAACAGTCTCGGAAATCAGACTATCTGCCTGAGCACGCTCAGTAGGCACAACACAGGACTTACACACGGCCCGATGTCCAAGTACCTGTACAAAGAGGCTTTTCGCACTAAGTGTAGGAGCATGCTCAGTAGCCTGAACCAAGGACTTAGCCTCAGAAATGGCACTATCAGGCTGAGCATGCTCACGAGGCGAAACACAGGACTTAGGGTATGTGCGCACGTTGCTTTTTACCTGCTTTTTACCTGCTTTTTTGCTGCTTTTTCTTCTGCGCTGTTTAATGCCAAAATGGATGTGTTCTTCTATTCAAGCAAAGTCTATGGGAATTTGGGTTTCTTGTTCACACTATGTTGTTCAAACTGCAGCCTTTTTGTGGCAGAACTTTGGTCAAAAACTCAGCTTTTCAAAGAAGCAACATGTCAATTGTTTTTGCCATTTGGGTTTTGCACTGCAAAGCTGAGTTTTTGACCAAAGTTCTGCCACAAAAAGGCTGCAGTTTGAACAACATAGTGTGAACAAGAAACCCAAATTCCCATAGACTTTGCTTGAATAGAAGAACACATCCATTTTGGCATTAAACAGCGCAGAAGAAAAAGCAGCAAAAAAGCAGGTAAAAAGCAGGTAAAAAGCAACGTGCGCACATACCCTTAGACTCTGGCTGGGGTAAATCGAGGAGCGCATGCGCACTAGCCGCCTCTCCACACTTAGACATGGAGGAAGAAGCAGCCAGCTGGATGACCCGAGGCTTGGCCAAAAACGGCAGCCGGCGCCTGGGCGCAACAGGAACCGCAGCAGGCTGCTTGCGGCTATGGCGGCGCCGATTCGTAACAGTCCTTACTATTAATGATGAGCAAGCACTACCATGCTTGGGTTCCTGGTACTGGTAACGAGCAGTTGGACGCTTGAATTAGCGGGATTCAAGCACCCAAGTATAATGGAAGTCAATGGCTGAAGATTTCCTGGAAAATGCTCAAGTCCCCAATTGACTTCTCTTTCTTTTGAGTTCTTGAGTCACACCCATCCTAGCATCTCACCGCTCTTAACGAGTACTGAGAACCCAAGCATGGTAGTGTTCGCTAATTACTACCTACTATCATGTCATATTTTAAGGTTTTATTTAGTATAAGGTACACTTTCAGTTAATATCATCAATGTGTTGTCCTTTTTAAACAACTTATTTTGTAATATTATTAAAAGTGTAGACCTTTGGTATTGTAGATACCATCATTTGTGTTTCACTTTTAGTGAATTTATAACATATTGCAAAGTCATACATTTTACTTTATTAAGAGCACACACTAATCCTAATATCAATGATTGGAACCAGAGTTGATTTTATACGCTGTGAATTTATGCAAAAATATCTCTAAAATAACTTGCTAAATTACAAAGATATAGACCCCCACAAAGGTGTCAATCAGACCTGTACACCTGCTATGCTCTGCATCTTTACCTCACTTATAGAGTTGAGCGCGGTTCGTGGTTCGTGGTTCTCCAGTTCGCGGCTCGAGTGATTTTGGGGCATGTTCTAGATCGAACTAGAACTCGAGCTTTTTGCAAAAGCTCGATAGTTCTAGAAACGTTCGAGAACGGTTCTAGCAGCCAAAAAACAGCTAAATCCTAGCTTGGTTTCTGCTGTAATAGTGTAAGTCACTCTGTGAATCAAACTATTATCACATTTCAGTGTATAGTGTGCGTGAACAGCGCCTTCAGATCACTGCTGTTTTTATAATGGCGATCGCCATTTTTTTTTTTTTTTTCTTGTCTTCCTTCCCTAAGCGCGCGCGTCTTGTGGGGCGGGCCAGCATGTCAGCCAATCACAGACACACACACACCTAAGTGGACTTTGAGCCAGAGAAGCAACGGCATGTGTGATAGGATCTGCATGTCACATGTCCCTGCATTATAAAACCGGACATTTTCTTCACGGACGCCATTATCTGCCTTCTGCGTCTTTGGTGTCAGACATCAGTGTCGCAGCTCCGTCCTCCTGAGTCCTATAGCCGATACAGCTGTATGCGCTGCATACACAGCGTTAGACAGCTTAGGGAGAGCACATTCTAGCAGTCCTTTTAAGGGCTCAAAGCGGCAGGGTCAGAGAGCCATAGGTGACAGGTCCTGCAAACAGCAACAGCGTCTGTGTAGCCCAGGTCAGGGATTTCCTCCCTGCATTTCACCATTAGGAGGGAATAGAAAGGCAGGCTTCCATTCCTCTACCCAGAGCACCACAATCCTGCCACTGTACCCTCTTGTCCTCTGCACACTCCAACTCATTCTAAGTAAGCCATTATACTAGCAAACATTCAGTGTACCTAGTGGCATCCTATACGTGGCTATTGGACTTTGCTATAGTCCCACTAGTGCAAAGACATTTGCAGAGCACGTCTGCCTGCATTGCACACTACAACTTTTTTAAACTAAGCAATTTTACTAGCAAACACTCAGTGTACCTAGTGGCATCCTATACGTGGCTATTGGACTTTGCTATAGTCCCACTAGTGCCAAGACATTTGCAGAGCGCATCTGCCTGCGTTGCACACTCCAACGAATTATAACTAAGCCATTATACTAGCACACACTCAGTGTACCTAGTGGCATCCTATACGTGGCTATTGGACTTTGCTATAGTCCCACTAGTGCAAAGACATTAGCAGAGCACATCTGCCTGCATTGCACACTCCAAGTTTTTTAAACTAAGCAATTTTACTAGCAAACACTCAGTGTACCTAGTGGCATCCTATACGTGGCTATTGGACTTTGCTATAGTCCCACTAGTGCAAAGACATTTGCAGAGCACGTCTGCCTGCATTGCACACTACAACTTTTTTAAACTAAGCAATTTTACTAGCAAACACTCAGTGTACCTAGTGGCATCCTATACGTGGCTATTGGACTTTGCTATAGTCCCACTAGTGCCAAGACATTTGCAGAGCGCATCTGCCTGCGTTGCACACTCCAACTAATTATAACTAAGCCATTATACTTGCACACACTAAGTGTTTTTTAGTGGCATCCTATACGTGGCTATTGGACTTTGCTATAGTCCTACTAGTGCCAAGACATTTGCAGAGCGCATCTGCCTGCGTTGCACACTCCAACTAATTATAACTAAGCCATTATACTAGCACACACTCAGTGAACCTAGTGGCATCCTATACGTGGATATTGGACTTTGCTATAGTCCCACTAGTGCCAAGACATTTGCAGCACGTCTGCCTGCGTTGCACACTCCAACTAATTATAACTAAGCCATTATACTAGCACACACTCAGTGTACCTAGTGGCATCCTATACGTGGCTATTGGACTTTGCTATAGTCCCACTAGTGCCAAGACATTTGCAGCACGTCTGCCTGCGTTGCACACTCCAACTAATTATAACTAAGCCATTATACTAGCACACACTCAGTGTACCTAGTGGCATCCTATACGTGGCTATTGGACTTTGCTATAGTCCCACTAGTGCCAAGACATTTGCAGCACGTCTGCCTGCGTTGCACACTCCAACTAATTATAACTAAGCCATTATACTAGCACACACTCAGTGTACCTAGTGGCATCCTATACGTGGCTATTGGACTTTTCTATAGTCCTACTAGTGCCAAGACATTTGCAGAGCGCATCTGCCTGCGTTGCACACTCCAACTAATTATAACTAAGCCATTATACTAGCACACACTCAGTGTACCTAGTGGCATCCTATACGTGGCTATTGGACTTTGCTATAGTCCCACTAGTGCCAAGACATTTGCAGCACGTCTGCCTGCGTTGCACACTCCAACTAATTATAACTAAGCCATTATACTAGCACACACTCAGTGTACCTAGTGGCATCCTATACGTGGCTATTGGACTTTGCTATAGTCCTACTAGTGCCAAGACATTTGCAGAGCGCATCTGCCTGCGTTGCACACTCCAACTAATTATAACTAAGCCATTATACTAGCACACACTCAGTGAACCTAGTGGCATCCTATACGTGGATATTGGACTTTGCTATAGTCCCACTAGTGCCAAGACATTTGCAGCACGTCTGCCTGCGTTGCACACTCCAACTAATTATAACTAAGCCATTATACTAGCACACACTCAGTGTACCTAGTGGCATCCTATACGTGGCTATTGGACTTTGCTATAGTCCCACTAGTGCCAAGACATTTGCAGCACGTCTGCCTGCGTTGCACACTCCAACTAATTATAACTAAGCCATTATACTAGCACACACTCAGTGTACCTAGTGGCATCCTATACGTGGCTATTGGACTTTGCTATAGTCCCACTAGTGCCAAGACATTTGCAGCACGTCTGCCTGCGTTGCACACTCCAACTAATTATAACTAAGCCATTATACTAGCACACACTCAGTGTACCTAGTGGCATCCTATACGTGGCTATTGGACTTTGCTATAGTCCCACTAGTGCCAAGACATTTGCAGCACGTCTGCCTGCGTTGCACACTCCAACTAATTATAACTAAGCCATTATACTAGCACACACTCAGTGTACCTAGTGGCATCCTATACGTGGCTATTGGACTTTGCTATAGTCCCACTAGTGCCAAGACATTTGCAGCACGTCTGCCTGCGTTGCACACTCCAACTAATTATAACTAAGCCATTATACTAGCACACACTCAGTGTACCTAGTGGCATCCTATACGTGGCTATTGGACTTTGCTATAGTCCTACTAGTGCCAAGACATTTGCAGAGCGCATCTGCCTGCGTTGCACACTCCAACTAATTATAACTAAGCCATTATACTAGCACACACTCAGTGAACCTAGTGGCATCCTATACGTGGATATTGGACTTTGCTATAGTCCCACTAGTGCCAAGACATTTGCAGCACGTCTGCCTGCGTTGCACACTCCAACTAATTATAACTAAGCCATTATACTAGCACACACTCAGTGTACCTAGTGGCATCCTATACGTGGCTATTGGACTTTGCTATAGTCCCACTAGTGCCAAGACATTTGCAGCACGTCTGCCTGCGTTGCACACTCCAACTAATTATAACTAAGCCATTATACTAGCACACACTCAGTGTACCTAGTGGCATCCTATACGTGGCTATTGGACTTTGCTATAGTCCTACTAGTGCCAAGACATTTGCAGAGCGCATCTGCCTGCGTTGCACACTCCAACTAATTATAACTAAGCCATTATACTAGCACACACTCAGTGAACCTAGTGGCATCCTATACGTGGATATTGGACTTTGCTATAGTCCCACTAGTGCCAAGACATTTGCAGCACGTCTGCCTGCGTTGCACACTCCAACTAATTATAACTAAGTTACATTGTCAGGGATATTTATTCTTTATTATTCTGCTGTTAATAAAGCTAGACCACCACTGCAATCTTCACCACCTCTCAATTTTTACTACCACATTTTCAGTCCACAATCTTGTCGCAATCAACATGAGTGGCAAAATGACAGATGCTGGTGGAAAGGGGAAGAGGCGTGGTGGAAAAGGCAAAAAAGGTTTTGTCAGTGGGGAAGGTGCCAAAGCTCCATTATCATCTGCTGAAGATAGACCATCTACTAGCAAAAGTAAGATGTCTACTACTTATTGTGGACAACCCGATGTGCTCCCTTTTTTACGGACACGAACAAGAGGAACAAAGGTAGATGATGGGCAAAAAAGGAAAATGCTTGAATGGATCTCAAGTGGTCCAACAAGTGCCCTCTCAGCCACTTCAAGTACCGCATCCAAAAAACACCATTCCTCTGAGTTGTCATCCCAATCACACTTGATTTCTCCCAGCTCTGAAGTCTCCATCAGCCCTGCACAGTATGGTGGAACTGAGATGGCTGAGTCTGCAGAGCTGTTCAGTCACACTATAGCCTGGGAATCAGAGGTCTGCTCCCAAGCTACAGTGAGTACAGAACAGGAAATGGTCTGCAGTGATGCCCAGAACCTTTGTGACTCAGATTCAGGCCGTGAGGACCAAGTTTCTGAGCATAATGTTGACCCTTTGTCACAAACTGTAACACCTGTGGTTATAGACAATGAGGAACATACTGATGAAGATGAGACGCAGATACCCGATTGGGATGACAACTTAAATATTCGGTCAGGGCAAGAAGAGGCTCGGTCTGAGGGGGAGGGGAGTGCGAACACAACAATTGATGATGACGTTCTAGATCCCACCTACTGTCAACCCCCAGTCAGGCACTCGAGGAGGTCAACAGAGGCGGTGGAGGAGGATGCAACCGACGACGAAGTTACCTTGCGCCTTCCTGGACAGAGTCGGAGCACTGGTAGCACGTCTACAACTGCATCCTCAGCCACCACTCTGCCTATGAGCATTATTCGGGGTGGATCAACAGGTCGCATGGCCTCTAAGCCTTGCCTAGCCTGGGCCTTTTTTCACATCGAAAAAGATCGCCCAACTCATGTGATATGTAACATTTGTCATGATTCTGTTAGTAGAGGTCAAAACCTCAGCAGTTTGACAACTTCTTCCATGAATCGTCACATGAATAAATATCATAAGTCCCGGTGGGAAGCTCACCGTGCTGCAATGCCGGCTAGCGGAGCGAACCATCCACCGCCCGCCCCTTCCAGTGCATCCGCGCGCTCTTCATCTTCTAGGACTGTGGGGACAGCTGTCACACCTGTTTTTCCACGCAAAACTTCCACCACTGTAACCGCAACAGGCAGTTTGCTTGTAAGGTCGTCAGTTGGTTTGGAAGGGGAAACAAGTGAGTGTGTACAGCTCTCTCAGACATCGATAGCACCAACGTTGGATGAAGGCAACATCATGTCTCCGCCTGCACTTTCCTCACAAACCTGCATTTTTCCAGGGACACCCTACTCAACACCGTCTACACACAGCAGCCAGATCTCTGTCCCTCAGATGTGGTCAAATAAAAGGCCACTTCCTCCGACCCATGACAAAGCTAAGAGGTTGACTCTATCCCTCTGTAAGCTGTTGGCTACCGAAATGCTGCCTTTCCGCCTAGTGGACACACAGGATTTTAGAGACCTTATGTCTGTCGCTGTGCCCCAGTACCAGATGCCTAGTCGCCACTACTTCTCTAAGAAAGGTGTGCCCGCGCTACACCAGCATGTCGCACACAACATCACCGCTTCCTTGAGAAACTCTGTGTGTGAACGGGTGCATTTCACCACCGATACTTGGACCAGTAAGCATGGACAGGGACGTTACATGTCGCTGACTGGGCACTGGGTAACTATGGTGATAGATGGTGAAGGGTCTGCTGCACAAGTCTTGCCGTCCCCACGACTTGTGTGTCAATCCTCTGTCTGTCCAAGTTCCGCCACAGCTTCTGCATCCTCCACCTCATCTGGGTCCTCCACCTCCGCCCCAAGCCTGCCTGGTCAGGCCACCAGCGTTCTCACTGCGCAGAAGGAATCACGCACGCCTCATTACTATGCTGGCAGCCGAGCGCAACGGCATCAGGCGGTCTTTAGCTTGACATGTCTTGGTAATAAGAGTCACACAGCTGAGGAGTTGTGGTCAGCTCTGCGGTCCGAGTTTAATAAATGGTTGTCTCCACTCAACCTGCAGCCTGGTAAGGCCGTGTGCGACAATGCTGCAAACCTGGGTGCGGCCCTTCGCCTGGGCAAGGTGACACACGTACCTTGTATGGCTCACGTGTTGAACCTTGTCGTGCAGCAATTTTTAACACACTATCCCGGCCTAGATGGCCTTCTGAACAGGGCACGAAAACTGTCTGCTCACTTCCGGCGTTCAAGCGCCGCAGCTGAGCGACTTGCATCGCTACAGAAGTCTTTCGGCCTGCCGGTTCATCGCCTGAAATGCGATGTGGCGACACGCTGGAATTCAACTCTCCACATGTTACAGCGACTGTGGCAGCACCGCAGAGCCCTGGTGCAATACGTCATGACGTATAGCCTGGGCCAACGAGATGCAGAGGTGGGGCAGATCACCCTGATGGAGTGGTCTCAGATCAAGGACCTATGCACCCTTCTGCACAGTTTCGACATGGCGACGAATATGTTTAGCTCTGACAATGCCATTATCAGCATGACGATTCCAGTCATTTACATGCTGGAGCACACGCTAAACACTATTCGGAGTCAGGGGGTGGGACAACATGAAGGGGAGGAACTACAGGAGGATTCATATGTGCAAGGGACAACAACATCACCAAGGTCCAGACGTTCATCATCACCAACGCAGCAGGCATGGGACCACGGGGAACAGGGATCGACAAGGGCGCATAGTAGCAGGCGAAATGTTGAGCAAGGTGCAGGAGAACATGAAGAAATGGAGGACGAACTGTCCATGGACATGGAAGACTCAGCGGATGAGGGAGACCTTGGTCAAATTTCAGTTGAAAGAGGTTGGGGGGAGATGTCAGAGGAAGAAAGAACGGGTAGCACCTCTATGCCACAAACACAGCGTGGACTTGGTCCGCATGGCTGCGCAAGACACATGAGTGCCTTTTTGTTGCACTACCTCCAACATGACAGTCGTATTGTCAAAATTAGAAGTGATGATGACTACTGGATTGCCACACTATTAGATCCCCGGTACAAGTCCAAATTTTGTGACATAATTCCAGCCATAGAAAGGGACGCACGTATGCAGGAGGATCAGCAGAAGCTGTTACTCGATCTTAGCTCGGCTTTTCCACCAAACAACCGTGCAGGTGCAGGGAGGGAATCTCCCAGTTGTAACTTGACAAACATGGGACGGTCTCGTCATCTTCACCAGTCTACCCGTACCAGTAGGACCGTATCTGGTGCCGGTAACAGCAATTTTATGGAATCTTTTCATAATTTTTTTAGACCCTCTTTTGCAAGGCCACCAGAGACAACAAGTCTGACACATACTCAACGGCTGGAGAGGATGATACAGGAGTATCTCCAAATGAACATCGATGCCATGACTGTGCAACTGGAGCCTTGCTCCTTTTGGGCTTCAAACATAGAAAAATGGCCAGAGCTCTCCAGTTACGCCTTGGAGATTTTGTCGTGTCCAGCTGCCAGCGTTGTCTCTGAACGTGTATTCAGTGCTGCTGGGTGTGTGCTGACAGATAAGCGCACGCATCTGTCCAGTGACAATGTTGGACAGACTGACGTTCATCAAAATGAACAAGTCATGGATCCAGAAGGAATTTACTACCCCTGTGTCATCCTGGGGAGAGTAAATGCTTGTGGATTTGGAATGTGCTTGATGCAAATCAAAACATCCTGTTTGCAACTAGGGCCCAAGTGCTGCCACTGATGGGGTGGGTGTCTGTGTGGCCCAATTTTTGGAAAAAAGGGAGACTCCGCTTGGAGTAACCCTTGCTTACATTGTTTTTAAAAGAAGCCAAGATGAACAAGTCATGGGTCAGCAAAGACTTTGCTACCTACCCCGGTGTCATCCTGGGGACGGTTAATTATGGGGTATTTTTGAATGTGATTGATGCAAATCAAAACATCCTGTTTGCAACTAGGGCCCAAGTGCTGCCTCTGATGGGGTGGGTGTCTGTGTGGCCCAATTTTTGGAAAAAAAGGGAGACTCCGCTTGGAGTAACCCTTGCTTGATGTGTTTTTAAAAGAAGCCAAGATGAACAGAGCTGGGATCAGGAAAGACTTTGCTACCTACCCCGGTGTCATCCTGGGGACGGATAAGAATGGCGTATTTTTGAATGTGCTTGATGCAAATCAAAACATCCTGTTTGCAACTAGGGCCCAAGTGCTGCCACTGATGGGGTGGGTGTCTGTGTGGCCCAATTTTTGGAAAAAAAGGGAGACTCCGCTTGGAGTAACCCTTGCTTGATGTGTTTTTAAAAGAAGCCAAGATGAACAGAGCTGGGATCAGGAAAGACTTTGCTACCTACCCCGGTGTCATCCTGGGGACGGATAAGAATGGCGTATTTTTGAATGTGCTTGATGCAAATCAAAACATCCTGTTTGCAACTAGGGCCCAAGTGCTGCCACTGATGGGGTGGGTGTCTGTGTGGCCCAATTTTTGGAAAAAAAGGGAGACTCCGCTTGGAGTAACCCTTGCTTGATGTGTTTTTAAAAGAAGCCAAGATGAACAGAGCTGGGATCAGCAAAGACTTTGCTACCTACCCCGGTGTCATCCTGGGGACGGATAAGAATGGCGTATTTTTGAATGTGCTTGATGCAAATCAAAACATCCTGTTTGCAACTAGGGCCCAAGTGCTGCCACTGATGGGGTGGGTGTCTGTGTGGCCCAATTTTTGGAAAAAAAGGGAGACTCCACTTGGAGTAACCCTTGCTTGATGTGTTTTTAAAAGAAGCCAAGATGAACAGAGCTGGGATCAGGAAAGACTTTGCTACCTACCCCGGTGTCATCCTGGGGACGGATAAGAATGGCGTATTTTTGAATGTGCTTGATGCAAATCAAAACATCCTGTTTGCAACTAGGGCCCAAGTGCTGCCACTGATGGGGTGGGTGTCTGTGTGGCCCAATTTTTGGAAAAAAAGGGAGACTCCGCTTGGAGTAACCCTTGCTTGATGTGTTTTTAAAAGAAGCCAAGATGAACAGAGCTGGGATCAGGAAAGACTTTGCTACCTACCCCGGTGTCATCCTGGGGACGGATAAGAATGGCGTATTTTTGAATGTGCTTGATGCAAATCAAAACATCCTGTTTGCAACTAGGGCCCAAGTGCTGCCACTGATGGGGTGGGTGTCTGTGTGGCCCAATTTTTGGAAAAAAAGGGAGACTCCGCTTGGAGTAACCCTTGCTTGATGTGTTTTTAAAAGAAGCCAAGATGAACAGAGCTGGGATCAGGAAAGACTTTGCTACCTACCCCGGTGTCATCCTGGGGACGGATAAGAATGGCGTATTTTTGAATGTGCTTGATGCAAATCAAAACATCCTGTTTGCAACTAGGGCCCAAGTGCTGCCACTGATGGGGTGGGTGTCTGTGTGGCCCAATTTTTGGAAAAAAAGGGAGACTCCGCTTGGAGTAACCCTTGCTTGATGTGTTTTTAAAAGAAGCCAAGATGAACAGAGCTGGGATCAGCAAAGACTTTGCTACCTACCCCGGTGTCATCCTGGGGACGGATAAGAATGGCGTATTTTTGAATGTGCTTGATGCAAATCAAAACATCCTGTTTGCAACTAGGGCCCAAGTGCTGGCACTGATGGGGTGGGTGTCTGTGTGGCCCAATTTTTGGAAAAAAAGGGAGACTCCGCTTGGAGTAACCCTTGCTTGATGTGTTTTTAAAAGAAGCCAAGATGAACAGAGCTGGGATCAGGAAAGACTTTGCTACCTACCCCGGTGTCATCCTGGGGACGGATAAGAATGGCGTATTTTTGAATGTGCTTGATGCAAATCAAAACATCCTGTTTGCAACTAGGGCCCAAGTGCTGCCACTGATGGGGTGGGTGTCTGTGTGGCCCAATTTTTGGAAAAAAAGGGAGACTCCGCTTGGAGTAACCCTTGCTTGATGTGTTTTTAAAAGAAGCCAAGATGAACAGAGCTGGGATCAGCAAAGACTTTGCTACCTACCCCGGTGTCATCCTGGGGACGGATAAGAATGGCGTATTTTTGAATGTGCTTGATGCAAATCAAAACATCCTGTTTGCAACTAGGGCCCAAGTGCTGCCACTGATGGGGTGGGTGTCTGTGTGGCCCAATTTTTGGAAAAAAGGGAGACTCCGCTTGGAGTAACCCTTGCTTACATTGTTTTTAAAAGAAGCCAAGATGAACAAGTCATGGGTCAGCAAAGACTTTGCTACCTACCCCGGTGTCATCCTGGGGATGGATAAGAATGGCGTATTTTTGAATGTGCTTGATGCAAATGTAGCTGTGAAGTGTACAACTGGGGCACAACTGCTGCCACTGAAGGGGTGGGTGTGTGTGTGGCCCAATTTTTGGAAAAAATGGAGACTCCGCTTGGAGTCACCTTGCGGTGTTTTACATGATTTTAGAAGGGCGTGCCATGCCTATATCTGTGTGTCCTCCTCTTTTTCCTTGTCCAGCTGTTTTGTTTTCGCATGAGTATATGTCCTTGTCACTTTCCAATGTGTTTGAGTTGTTTGTCACCTTTAGGACACCTTTGAGGGTGTTTTCTAGGTGTTTTTCTGTGTTTGTGATTGCCTGCCATTGTTTCCTATGCAGTTCGAGTTCGGTTCGTCGAACGTTCGACGAACCGAACTCGAACGGGAGGTCCGTTCGGCGAACCAACCTCGAGCCGAACCGCGACCGGTTCGCTCATCTCTACTCACTTACAAGGAATGTGTGTTCTGTCACCGCATTCTATTCATTATTTGCTTAAACCCTCATGCAATGTAGCATGTTCCTACTAATATTACAGCCTCTACTACTTGCATGATATTTTGACACAATAGCAGTAATTATTTCTTTTGCTAAGCATCATTTGCCTTTATTTAACCATATCACTTGGAGTGATGGTGAGGCAATGCAAATTTCCCTAAATTGTAAAACATCAATTTATACTAACATTCCTAAATTGTTTATAAATCATAGATATTCATAATTGATTGTGTCTTTAGGTAGCGGAATCCAAATAGAATGTGATTTATGCTGTAGGTCAAATCTTGTGGATTAATCCTGTAGTTGCGTAACCACAAACATTGCATCAAATTGTATTTAGAATCTTTATAGCGCTACTTAACTGGAACAGTTACACAGTCAGACAGGCATGTTAAATGTAATTGCAGCAGTTTTATTGAGCAAACATTAAAGCTGTGGGGGCCAAACAGTAGATTGCAATCTTCAGATAGACTACAGGGCAGTAACTAGTAGCTTTCAATGTCAGACCACCGCTAAACGTTTCCCTGTTGCATTTACTATTGTGAATTTTCATTAATCCATTCTTTTCATCTTTGATCTGAGCAGGTCTCCACTCTGCCCAATATTGGATTGGGGTGACAGGGACCCAAAAATAATACATTATCTAGGGGCCCACTGTCTAGTTAGATTCAATATTAACTAACTGTAGTACATCCATTTATTTATGCTTCTATATAATATTAAACTGGGTAGGTTTTGGTTTTTTTTAAAAGAATGATTAGATGATTTTTTTCGCTGTAAAAATTGAAAAAAGGATATTGGCAAGGCTCTTCAGCACTCACTCAGTAGGCCCACTGGGGAATTCACCTTCTCCCCGATGGGCCAGTCCACGCATGCTTGTAACCAACTTTATAGAATTATAGTAATAATGATTATAAAGAATCGGTGATATGATTATATTTGTGATATCTAAAATCATAACCATGTGACACAGCAGCAGCACATATAGTGAGTCTGGATGCAAATTTGTCCTGTAGAGGATGATCTCAAATCCTCCAGCTGTATCATAGTAACAAGATTCTGACAGCATCTACCATATGTACCATCATATATGCTGAACAAAGCAGCCATATTTTTAATGTTAAAGCATGTGTGAGTCTTTGTCAAGCTACCATCATGATGCATTTCCCCAAATTTAAAACCCAAGGTGCCCAATTGGAATACGGTGCATCCTATTATACCAATCAGCATGATTATGTGATGCCCCTGGACTATCAGGTCGTCACGTGGTACGGCACGCTCTTTTCCCTTAGTGCAGTATTCAAATCCCTCATGGTTCTGGGTCCCCATCTTACAGTGCTGTCTCCAACAGCAAGTCAAATCCTAGGAACACCCTGCACCACAACCACCAGACACACCAGTGGGCGGCTTAAGCGGTATAGGGTCGCCCACCTAGGGGTCAAAAAGAGAGGGTCAAGAGAGTGTCAGTGAAGTGAAGTTAAGTGAAGTGGAGAGAGGAGAGTGAAGTGGCGGAAGCAGGGAGCGGTGGCTCCCCAAAGTAGCTGTCTAGGTTGCAGGCGGTGGTCTGGACCTAGAGGAGTTGGACCCCCGGTCACAGGGGATTGAGGCAAGGTGCCTGGACCTGTTGAGTGAACGGTCGGCAGCCTGGTCCTATTACCGGTCCGGGACCAAAGGCATGGCGGGGTATACAGACCCTAGGTCGGGGAGAAGCTTCAGGCAACCCGGCAATTAACCTGCGGAGAGCAGAGCCTTTATGGATTGTTCCCACTAGCTACATAATTGGGGCACTAGCGCAACGAGGGGGATAGGGCCTTCCACATGCGCAGCCCACTAAAATCCCAAGCGTGAGCCCTGAGAGCAGACTCCCACACTTAGCCACAGTGAGAGCGAGGCCTGGCAAGTTCCAGACTACTGGGCCACTACAGTGAACCTAAACTTTGTGCCAGGACGCAGGTCACGGATCACCAGGCAGCACTGCAGGGGACGGGACCTAGACGAGCTCCCCTTGAGAGGCAGTGACACCTAGAGACTTGGTTTACCCGGTTGTCAGCATCTGATTATTGGCTGAGTGAGTACATGAGTGATCTCCCTGTCACGGCACCCAGTATCATCTTCCAGAGCCCCGGGGCATACCCCTACCTGTGGAGGGTAACGACACCTTGTTGCCCTATTCCATCACCCCGGGTACTCCCAACAACGGCAGCAGTGGTACTCCCAATTACCACATGCCATGGGTGGCTTTCAGGAACTATCATCTCCCTGTAAATATCCCTTTTTACTTTAGCGTGTGGCCCCAAGCCCCTGGGTCCGGAGACCCTCGAGTCACGAATGGGCATTGCCCATGGATCCGAGCAGTTCAATCTGCTGCTGGGGTGGCACAATTATATCTACTTAGTGAGAAATTCCTAATCTACAATAACTCAATATATACATTTAAAATGATCCAATCAGGTGCATAATATGAAGAAATAAACCCTCTCAAGGACCGGGTCATTTTTAATTTTTGTGCTTTTGTTTATTCCTCACCTTCCTGCAAAAGTCATGATGTGTAAAAGTAGCAACAAATCCAGCTCACGATCTCTGCATCCAGTGTCTGCTCAGAGCCCGGACAAAGGTTCTGCCATGGCCTGATAACACTGGTCAAGAAAAAAAATCATCAGCAAAGGTAATATGTCTGTTTTATGGGGATGATGTGCTGATTTAAAAAAATATGCTTATTTTTGCTCTATCACATACGTTTCTGAGATAGAAGTATTTTTGTTATTACGTTATCTCTGCATTTTCAATGTATGCTGGGACCCTCATGTGATATGCTCAAGTTGTTCAAACGGTCTTCGTGACTGATTGAATATGAAGAAAGTGGCTATGCCATTTGCTGTGTCCATGAGTTGGAGAAAACCCAAAAATCATAGTGTTGACTGCTACTTTTGTTTTGTCAAACTGAAAGGCTTTTCTACAAAAAACAAATATAAGATTAATTACCCTGAACTTGAATCTGCGATTAGGCCAGTTCCACATGATGGTACCTTGCTAGTTCCTGTACCACCGTTGTCTGGATTGGATGACAATAAAGTAGAATATGAAGACTATGGAGCTGGAGCTACTGGTGAAGACATGGAGACCTCAAGTCAAGATGAATATGTACCTGATGGAGCAGCCGAACAGCCAGAACGCTTTACTCAACATGATTTAAATGATCTCATCAGAGACCTTACATTGTCAAAAAATAAAACTTCTTGCATCTAGGTTGAAACAGAAGAATCTTCATTCATTAATTTGTTAAAATGCATCACAAATGTCTTTGAAGATAAATCAATTAAAAAAAAAGCAAAAATAGAATAGATTAAATAAATAAACAAATAAAACTAAGCAAAACAAATGAGATACATTCTGAATCACTATTTTTAGACCCGTCCTCATTGAAACCAGTATATTCAATGTATAAAATAATTTTTACGGAAAGGGAAATACAAAAACTGTTTTTAGGGTTTTTTTGTGGTTGTAAAAAAAAAAAAAAAAAAAAAGTGAAAAATATACAGATATTTCCTTTTTTCAATACATTTTACCCAAACATCAACATATAAAGGGATATAGAAATGACATAAAACTTAAGCTCAATGTATCACGATAATAAGGGGCAAAATTATTTGAATCTCTGAATGAGAACATTTTTTAGAGCAATTAAAAGCATGATAAATCCCTAAAATGTGATTTGTCAGGAAGAGGGGAGATTACGCTGGTCATGAACTGGTTAAGGTATAAGATTAAAATTAATAAAAATAAATATTAAATGTCTTTTATCATGATTGTGATATAAAATGGAAATGTTTATTGAGAAGTATGTAAATAATATCTGAATTCTTGTATTTTGATTTGGACTCCCCTAATCTAAGGCCATCTGGTTATGTAATATTGCTTCTGTTGCTGATGGAAAGCTTGTCTAGACTGGATGCAATTGTAACAAACTCAGCATGAGGGCTGTACAATTGTTAGACTCTAAAATCCTATTGTGACCAATTATTCCTATTCGATGGTAGTAAAGATACCGTTGATTTTAAAAACGTTGAAGAATTGAAAGATGTACTATATAATGTTGAAGAACTTCTATTACATGTCAGGCAAAACATGCAGATTTAAAGGGTAAAGAAAATGATGGAATGTGCACGTTTATTCACTAGACGTCATTTCAAGCTTAGATTTTATGTGTGACAGCTGGGTAATTGTACTAGATGAATACCATCCACCATAAGTGAGCTTATGTACGTGCTCTATGTATGAATGATTTAGCAAGGCTGTGGTATCACACTGAACATGAAGTAACCCAACAATACTAACATATGGTAGTAATTTCAGAAGGTAGAACAGGTTCGCAGTCCGTAAGACATTTTTGCTTTTAACTTATGTGAAATTTAAACATTTGCTTCACTTGTACCTGTTCCTTAATCCAATGCGCATCCTTCAGAGATATACAATTTTTTATGGTTCTTTGGAGTTCAAAGCATAATATAATAGTTTTGAACTAATAGAATTTTTTCATGATTAATTTTGTTCAAAATAAGAAAAAACGATAAAATAAAAACGTTTATTCTTACCAATAAATTTCTAGAAATAAATTGTAATCCTTAGGTTTAAAGGGAACCTGTCCCCAGATTTGTCCCCTATAAGCTGCGGCCACCACAGTGAGCTATTACATACAGAATTCTAGAATCTATATATATAATTGCCTTATTCTGTCTGTCTGTCTGTCTGTCTGTCTGTCATGCTCCAAAATTGTGTCCTTACGGTGACACAAAGCTGATTGGCCGCTGGGCTCGCCATGGCCCCGCCCCCCCACATGTATTTACCCGATGTGTATCATAGTTACCAGTGTACACCGGCTCCCGGTACACATGTGCAGGGAGCCGGCATTATACTCCTCTCACCCCAGGACTACTCTTCCTATTACAGTCCTCCTATTATACTCCTCTCTGAGTATAATAGGAGAACTATTATAGCATGGGGGATGTAGCACGATGGGGGGTGCGCAGCATGGGGGATGTAGCATGATGGGGAGTGCGCAGCATGGGGGATGTAGCACAATGGGGTGCGCAGCATGGGGGATGTAGCACGATGGGGAGTGCGCAGCATGGGGGATGTAGCACGATGGGGAGTGCGCAGCACGGGGGATGTAGCACGATGGGGAGTGCGCAGCAAGGGGGATGTATCACGATGGGGAGTGCGCAGCATGGGGTATGTAGCACGATGGGGAGTGCGCAGCATCGGGGATGTAGCACGATGGGGTGTGCGCAGCATGGGGGATGTAGCACGATGGGGAGGTGCGCAGCATGGGGATGTAGCACGATGGGGAGTGCGCAGCATGGTGGATGGAGCACGATGGCGGGTGCGCAGCATGGGGGATGTAGCACGATGGGGAGTGCGCAGCATGGGAGATGTAGCACGATGGGGGATGTAGCACGATGGGGGATGTAGCACGATGGGGGGTGCGCAGCATGGGGGATGTAGCATGATGGGGAGTGCGCAGCATGGGGGATGTAGCACGATGGGGAGTGCGCAGCATGGGGGATGTAGCACGATGGGGAGTGCGCAGCATGGGGGATGTAGCACGATGGGGAGTGCACAGCATGGCGGATGTAGCACGATGGGGAGTGCGCAGCATGGCGGATGGAGCACGATGGCGGGTGCGCAGCATGGGGGATGTAGCACGATGGGGAGTGCGCAGCATGGGGGATGTAGCACGATGGGGGATGTAGCACAATGAGGGATGTAGCACGATGGGGGGTGCACAGCATGGGGGATGTAGCACGATGGGGAGTGCGCAGCATGGGGGATGTAGCACGATGGGGAGTGCGCAGCATGGGGGATGTAGCACGATGGGGGGTGCGCAGCATTGGGGATGTAGCACGATGGGGGGTGCGCAGCATGGGGGATGGAGCATGATGGGGAGTGCGCAGCATGGAGGATGGAGCACGATGGGGAGTGCGCAGCATGGAGGATGGAGCACGATGGGGAGTGCGCAGCATGGGGGATGGAGCACGATGGGGGGTGTGCAGCATGGGGGATGGAGCACGATGGGGAATGCGCAGCATAGGGGATGGGGCATGATGGGGGGTGTGCAGCATGTGGGATGGAGCACGATGGGAGGTGCACACCTCCCCCCAACACACACACACACACAGGGAACCACAAACACCGCCATACACAGACACCCACACACACAGACAACGCTGCACACACACAACACCCAACACACAAACACCGCGGCATACATAAATATACGCACATACCGCACAACACACACATTGCACAAAACATACCTCCCCCCAAAACACACCACACCCACACAAACCGCGCAACACACACAACGCGACAGACACACAGCGCTCCACAAACAACGCAGCACACATACAACACCGCTCTCACCCCCCGCCACACCCAGACAACACCCAGAACACGTACAGCGCCCTACACAAACACTTGGTAACTACACACAACAACATCTATATATATATATATATATATATATAACAAAAATCATACATTAACTACACAATACGTAAATTCTAGAATACCCGATGCGTAGAATCGGGCCACCTTCTAGTACTGTATATAAGTGGCCAGTCCGATCTGTATAACGTAAAAAACAGTTTTTATATACTCACCTGTGGGGCTGTCCTGTCCAATAGACGTTGCTGATCTTGATCTGGCACCTACTCTCTTCTTGTGATCGCCATCCTCCTTCTCTGCTTCGTTTGGATGATGCATCCTACGTCATCAGCAGGATGCAGCCGGGCCCTTTGGGGTGTCTGTCCTGTGGGATGCACTTATATAGTGCAGGAAAGCCCGCATGACCTAATAATATGGGCGACATCAATAGACTGTAAAGGCTACTTTACACACTGCGATATCGATCCCAATATCGCTAGTGTGGGTACCCGCCCCCATCTGTTGCGCAACACGGGCAAATCGCTGCCCGTGTCGCACAACAGCCGTCACACATACTTACCTGTCCGGCGACGTCGCTGTGACGGGCGAACCGCCTCCTTTCTAAGGGGCGGTCCGTGCGGCGTCACAGCGACGTCACTGAAGCGTCACTGAACCGCCGCCCAATAGCAGCGGAGGGGCGGAGATGAGCGGGACGTAACATCCCGCCCACCTCCTTCCTTCCGCATAGCGGCCGGGAGGCAGGTAAGGGGAACTTCCTCGTTCCTGCGGCGTCACACGCAGCGATGTGTGCTGCCGCAGGAACGAGGAACAACTTCGTTACTGCTGCAGTAACGATTTTTGAGAATGGACCCCCGTGTCGCCGATTAGAGATTTTGCACGTTTTTGCAACGATGCAAAATCGCTTATCGGTGTCACACGCAACGGCATCGCTAATGCGGCCGGATGTGCGTCACAAATTCCGTGACCCCAACGACTCCGCATTAGCGATGTCGCAGCGTGTAAAGCCCGCTTTAGCCAGACACTGTGCATCACACATACCTGTGTAACTGCTTCATTTGTGTGCATGTTTAATACCAGCAACCACCCCCTTAATAAAATGGTAGGATGTGAGTGGTTGTCTCATTGGTATTCTGCACCTGTGTTAACCTCACCTTTATCATAGGGGCCCGCTGCGAGTGCATTTGCTATTTGACCCTTTTTGGCTAACGGCTTTTTCTGGTGAGTTTTTTTTATTTTTTTCCAAATTTATGTCCTTTGTTGTGAATTACTACATCATCCACCCATTGCCCTCTATTGTGCTCTTGTGAATGTGCACTTCTGTCTTCACTGCTGAGTGCAGATCAAAGTATTGTAGTGCACATGTGCGGGCGGTCATTGACCTTTCTCAGTGCTTGCCCATTACAGTACTTTGCTCTGCTGGCAGCAGGGCACAGAGAAGTGCAAGAGTACAAGGGCAGACTCTGTGTGGGCGATCACAAAAAGAGAGGAGACGCTGGACCAATACCAGCAATGCCCATCAGACAGGACCACCCCACGGGTGAGTATAATAAAAGCTGTTTTTATGTTATACAGATCGTCCTGGGCACTTATATACAGCAGTTTAGAATTCTTTATCTAAGGGCTTACTGGTGGTGGCCACAGTGTATAGGAGACAAATCTGGTGACAGGTCCACTTTAAAGGAAACCTGTCACCATGTTTTTACATATGAAAATTCTGGTATAGCTGTGTAGTCACTTGTCTACCCCATGAATAAAAATATTACCTTTATTGTAGGGATCCGATGTGCCACTTATGACAAATTTAAAGATAAATCCATATGTAAATCAAACGAAAGTGCATATATCTCAATGGATTTAGACTGCTTCTTTCTAAGTGCATTGGAATCGTCCCAGTACACTTCATGCCAGATTTTAATATGGCTTCAAAGCTAGATTTTTCATGAACAGCATATTGGATCTCCACAAAACTGATGATGTAGCTTGTAAGTCTCTTCTCTCTAAAGGCCGCTTTACTCGCTGCGACATCGCTCAAGCGATCTCGTTGGGGTCACGGTATTTGGGACGCACATCCGGCTGCTTTAGCGATGTCGTTGCGTGTGACACCTATGAGCGACTTTGAATCATCGCAAAAACTTTCAAAATCGCTCATCAGTGACATGGCCCCCCTATTCTCAATTATCGCTGCTGCGTGTACGATGTAGTTTGTCGCTCCTGCGGCAGCACACATAGCTATGTGTGACACCGCAGGAACGAGGAACCTCACCTTACCTGTGGCCGCCGGTAATGAGGAAGCAAGGAGGTGGGCGGGATGTTACGTCCCGCTCATCTCAGCCCCTCCGCTTCTATTGGGCAGCCACATAGTGACGTCGCTGTGACGCCGAACTAACCACCCCCTTAGAAAGGAGACGGTTCGCTGGTCACAGCGACGTCGGTAGGCAGGTAAGTAGTGTGACGGGGACTAGCAATGTTGTGCGCCACGGGCAGCGATTTTCCCGTGTCGCACAACCGATGGGGGCAAGTACGCACGCTAGCGATATCGGTACCGATATCGCAGCGTGTAAAGCAGCCTTTAGTCCTGGCAGCAGCTCAACATATAGGGATTCTCTGCCTTTCAAGCTGATAGCACAAGTGGAAATGCCTTTTGAACTCAATATCACTATGTAAGGCTAAGTTCACATTTCCGCTAAAATGTATCAGTCACAATCCGCTGCTCTTGTAAACAACGGAATCCGTTTAGCAGATTCCGTTGCTCCCATAGACTTGTATGAGCAGCGGATTGTGACTGATGATGCTGCGTTGCACCCTCCGCCCGACTGATCAGTCGTGGAACGACTGACCGCCGGGCGGGAGGAACGCAGCATGTAACGTTTTTTGAGCAGTGAGATCCGTCGGATTTCGCTGCGCATGTTCTCTGGCTCCCTGCACACGTCACCAGCTTTGGTTGGTTACCCGATATTTACCCTGGTTACGGTGCAAGGAGCCAGCGCTAAGCGGTGTAGGCCCGTAACCAAGGTAAATATCGGGTAACCAAGGTAAACATCGGGTGCTTTGCTACCCAATATTTAGTCTGGTTACGTGTGCAGGGAGGCCGACACTTCCCCGCTCGGCCCCGCCCCCTCCCACACTCTTCCCACATGTGTGTATACACTGTGAGGCAGTGACAGGGGTAATATTTGAAGACCGCTATGTGTCCCCCAGAATGTGTCTGGAAACCCTCTGAGTTTGCTATAGCTATTACTGGGAGTATAGCACAAAGGGTAACAGGGAGACAGATCCCTCCTCCCAGTCCAGGTTTTGTAGCAATCCTCATGTCCGGCATTTTCGTTTAAAATCATGCAGAGCACAGCAGGGTGTGTCTCAGTTGAGAGCCAGGCTTGGTGAAGCTAACACATGCGGTGTGAGCTGGGCTAGCTCTGTGTGGAGTGAACACAGGCCAAGAGTGTCAGTCTAGGAGAACCTTATACAGATCCCTGCGGTTATCGGGGTCCTAAGGTAACAAGACTTTTTGATGCAAAGAATTTGTCTATATGCACCGGCTATGATCCGGAAGAAACTTTGACTGTGGGAAATTGGATCTATTTATGCTGCAACAATAAATAGACTGTTGGTGTGAACACGCTGCTGCCTCACGTTTTTGCCCAAACAACGCTGCTACCTCACATTATGGTGGAGAATGCGGGCATGGCAGCCTGGTTGCTAAGGGCAATGGCCTAAGAGGTACTTACCCGGAAAAAAAAAATAAAAAAAGGGAATTTTTTTTTTTTTTTACTGACTGTTTGCGGTGGATCGGCGGGTCCACGAAGCTTACAGGCGTTGCAGCCTGGTTTCTAGGGGCAACAACCCAGTTTTCACATGTTTATGATCAAGCCTGCAAAGTTACAGTTTAACTCAGCAGCCACTATGGAGGATCTTGTAAAGCAGCTGGCCCAGGCTAATGCTCAGCAGCAACAAACCAATGTCCAGCTCCAGCGGGCGTTCGTTCAGCAACAGGAGACAAACAGCTTGTTGGCTAAGCAGCTTTCTGCTCTGCGAGAAGCGCTCACAGCGGTAACTCCAGGTCATCCAGTCCTTCCTGCGTCCCAGGACAGAGTAAGGGCAGCACTTACTAGGATGAGTGCAGAGGATGACCCAGAAGCCTTTCTCTCCGTGTTTGAGAGGACCGCTGAGCGAGAGAAATTGTCTATCGACCGTTGGACTGATGTCGTGGCCCCCTTCTTGGTAGGTGAACCCCAAAAAGCCTACCTGGATCTCAGCATGGAGGATGCCAAGGACTATGGCACACTGAAAGGTGAGATCCTTGCACGAATGGGGGTTAACACTTATCTCCGGGCCCAACGAGTGAATCAGTGGTCCTTTGAGGAGGGAAAACCTGCACGCTCACAGGCCCATGTCTTACTGGATCTTGTAAAAAAATGGCTGCAGCCGGAGACCTTGAACCCCGGACAGATGATTGAGCGGGTGGTGATTGAACGGTTTGTGCGGACTTTGCCAGCCCCCATTCAACGGTGGGTGGGACAGGGGGACCCCGGTACCCTAGACCAGCTAGTGAATTTGGTGGAACGCTACACAGCTACCCAGGAGTTGGTCCGGGACTCTGCTTCACGGCGGGCACTCCGTAGGGATACGCCCCCTTCACAGTTGGTAAAAGACTCCCGTCCCTCCTCGGGTGCTGCCCCGTCTTCAGCCCTGGCAGAGAGTAAACCCCAGACTAAGGTCAGCAGGCGTCCCGGTTCCCCAAAGTCAGACACCCGAAACAGGGACACCTCTGCTGTTATGTGCTGGCGGTGCCATCAGCTCGGGCATGTGATGGCACAGTGCCCACTCACATCAGAACCCATGGACTGCCGGTACGCTCGCCGGGTATCAATGTATGCCCATACTGTTTGTACCGCAAGCACTGTTACTATGGGGGAGGAGCCCCATCTCTGCAAAGTACGTGTTAATGGCTATACAGCAGAGGCTTTGTTGGACTCAGGAAGTTTAGTGACTCTTGTACATGCCTCCTTGGTCTCCGGGGAAAACCCTACGGGACATAAAGTAGGGGTACTTTGTATTCATGGAGACCTACGTGAATACCCTATGGAAAGGGTCACCATTGCTACCTCGTGTGGAGAGGTTCAACATGAAGTGGGGGTGATGAAAAGACTTCCATATGCTGTTATTTTGGGAAGAGACTTGCCCCTGTTCTGGACATTATGTGGGAGGCGACCTAGCCCTCCGAGGTGTATGATTGAACCAGGCCCTGAGCCGGACGTTCCCGACTCAGGGATACCTGCCGTAGGGGTCACCAGTATAGGGACAGAGTGTAACCCTGCCAGGTTCCCCCTAGAGGTAATGGCAGGAGAGGTTGAGCCACCCGAGGCAATCCCGGAGTTGAACGTGTCTCCAGATAATTTCGGAACAGCACAGCTCCGGGACCCCACATTGGCTCCTGGACGTGGAAATGTACAGGTAATTGATGGGGTACCCCAGCGGCCTGGTGCCAGGCTGGAAACTCCCTACATAGCTCTAAAGCGAGAGTTGCTCTATCGGGTTGATACAATCCGGGGGGAAATAGTGGAACAGTTGGTGGTCCCTCAGCCGTACCGCCGTCAGACCTTGGAATTGGCTCATAACCACCTAATGAGTGGGCACCTAGGTGAAGAGAAAACGCGGGAATGCATGTTTCAGCGGTTTTACTGGCCAGGGGTCGGCGCAGAAATTAAGAGGTTCTGTGAGTCCTGCCCAGTTTGTCAGTTGACCGCACCAACGCACCGTTTCCGTAGTCCTCTGATACCTTTACCCATTATAGAGGTGCCTTTTGAGCGGATTGCTATGGATCTGATCGGACCCATTGTAAAATCAGCCCGTGGTCACCAGCACATCCTGGTAGTGATGGATTACGCGACACGTTATCCGGAGGCCATTCCACTACGTCACACCTCGGCGAGGCTTATTGCTCGGGAGTTGTTTGCTATGTTCTGTCGCGTGGGGTTACCCAAAGAAATCCTGACCGATCAGGGCACTCCCTTTATGTCTAAAATTACAAAGGAACTGTGCAAACTCCTCCAGATCAAGCAGCTACGCACGTCAGTGTACCATCCCCAGACTGATGGTCTAGTGGAACGTTTTAATAAAACTCTGAAGGCTATGTTGAAAAAGGTGGTCTCCAAAGAGGGGAAAGATTGGGACATGTTATTGCCCTATTTAATGTTCGCAATCCGCGAGGTCCCACAATCTTCCACCAGGTTCTCGCCATTTGAGTTACTGTATGGCAGACATCCGCGGGGACTGCTGGATATAGTTAAGGAAACTTGGGAACAGGAGCCCACCCCTCACAAAAGCACAGTGGAATACGTTATGGGTATGCAGGATCGTATCACGGCAATAATGCCCATTGTTAAAGAGCATTTGCTGGATGCTCAGGCAGCCCAAAGTACTCAGTATAATAGAAAGGCCTCCATCAGGTCTTTTAAACCGGGAGATCGTGTCTTAGTCCTAATACCTACTGCAGAAAGTAAGTTCTTAGCCAAATGGCAAGGTCCCTATGAGATCCGGGAGAAAGTGGGAGAAGTAAACTATAAGGTGTATCAGCCAGGTAGAAGAAAACCAGAGCAAATCTACCATGTAAACCTGCTGAAGGCGTGGAAAGACAGGGAATGTATGGTGGCTGACGTAACGTTGGACCTAACCTTTTCAGGTGCCTTGACAACAACAAAGGAGGAGTCCCCAGATGATGAATTGGGAGTGAGGATAGGGGATTCTCTCTCAAAACAGCAGAGACGGGAGTCTCGGAGATTAGTGCAGCGGAATACGGATGTGTTCTCAAGCCTACCCGGCCGAACAACCATAATCCACCATGATATTGTCACCGAGCCTCAAGTAAGGGTACGCCTGAGGCCATACCGGGTACAAGAGGCTCGTAGGCAAGCCATTGCGGAGGAGGTAAAAAAGATGCTCCAACTAGGGGTTATTGAAAAATCCACGAGCGAATGGGCCAGTCCCATTGTGCTGATCCCGAAACCAGACGGTTCTTTAAGATTCTGTAATGACTTCCGAAAGTTGAATGAGGTATCGAAGTTTGATATGTATCCCATGCCCAGGGTCGATGAGCTGATAGAGAGACTGGGACGGGCCCAGTACTTCACGACTCTCGATCTCACTAAAGGTTACTGGCAGGTGCCGCTGACAGAGGCGGCAAAAGAAAAGACCGCTTTTGTCACGCCAGGGGGGGCTCTATCACTATGTCGTCTTGCCATTTGGTTTACATGGGGCTCCGGCCACGTTTCAGAGATTAATGGACATAGTGTTAGAACCCCATCAACCATATGCCTCCGCATATTTGGATGACATCATCATCTATAGCAGTGACTGGAGCACCCACTTATCTCAGGTACAAGCGGTAGTGGATTCGCTCAGAGCTGCTGGTCTGACGGCGAATCCAAGCAAATGTGCTATGGGTCTCAAAGAAGCCCGTTACTTGGGGTATGTGATAGGCCAAGGGGTTATCAAGCCACAAGTAAACAAAATCGAAGCCATTCAAAACTGGCCTCGTCCCCTTACCACAAAACAGGTAAGAGCCTTTCTGGGTATAATGGGGTATTACCGACGATTCATACCCAATTTTGCTGGAAGGTCGGCGCCTTTGTCCGATCTTTTAAAGGGGAAGAAGTTGGTCATGGTCCACTGGAATACACAAGCAGAGGAAGCCATTCAGGTGCTAAAGGTAGTCCTATGTGGTCAGCCTGTCCTTGCCAGCCCTGACTTTCAAAAGGAGTTTATAGTACAGGCAGATGCCTCTGAGGTGGGTCTGGGTGCAGTTCTGTCCCAGGAGGTAGATGGAGAAGAGCACCCGGTCACCTATTTGAGTAGAAAACTCACCCCGGCAGAGAAGAACTATAGCATAGTGGAGAAGGAGTGCCTGGCCATAAAATGGGCTCTGGAATCCCTACGCTACTACCTGCTGGGGCGACACTATCGCCTGGTGACAGACCACTCCCCTTTGGTCTGGATGAGGAATGCTAAGGAGAGAAATGCTAGAGTCACCAGGTGGTTTCTCTCCTTGCAGAACTTTCACTTTTCTGTGGAACACCGGGCTGGTAGGTTGCAGGGCAATGCGGATGCCCTGTCCAGAGGTCCCTGTATGTTGGCAAAAGTTCAACCCCACCCGTTTGAACTGAGGGGGGGGATATGTGAGGCAGTGACAGGGGTAATATTTGAAGACCGCTGTGTCCCCCAGAATGTGTCTGGAAACCCTCTGAGTTTGCTATAGCTATTACTGGGAGTATAGCACAAAGGGTAACAGGGAGACAGATCCCTCCTCCCAGTCCAGGTTTTGTAGCAATCCTCATGTCCGGCATTTTCGTTTAAAATCATGCAGAGCACAGCAGGGTGTGTCTCAGTTGAGAGCCAGGCTTGGTGAAGCTAACACATGCGGTGTGAGCTGGGCTGGCTCTGTGTGGAGTGAACACAGGCCAAGAGTGTCAGCCTAGGAGAACCTTATACAGATCCCTGCGGTTATCGGGGTCCTAAGATAACAAGACTTTTTGATGCAAAGAATTTGTCTATATGCACCGGCTATGATCCGGAAGAGACTTTGACTGTGGGAAATTGGATCTATTTATGCTGCAACAATAAATAGACTGTTGGTGTGAACACGCTGCTGCCTCACGTTTTTGCCCAAACAACGCTGCTACCTCACAACACACACACTCACACTCACTCACACATACACTCACCTGTCCCAACCATGTAGACAAGCACTGCCACTGACACCCTCGTCTGGCCCCGCCCCCGCTCGGCTCCGCCCCATCCCGCACTCCGCATGTGAACACACATACATCCATACATACATACATGCATACACGCACACACACACACACACTCACACATACACTCACCTGTCCCCAGCCATGCAGACCGCAGCACTGCCACTGACATCCTCAGCGCCTGGCCCTGCCCCCCGCTCGGCTTCGCCCCCTCCTGCATTCAGCATGTGTATACACACACACACTCACCTGTCCTGCAGTCCCTGCGGCACTGACGTCCTCAGTGCCACGGCCCCGCTCGGCTCCCCCCCCAAACTCTGCCCCCCGCACACAACGGAATCCGACAACGAATTCTGTTCTTTGTCATCCATTGTACAGCGTTGTACAGCGCATCAGTCACATGCGTCAAGCGACGCATGTGACTGATACAAAACAACGGAAATGTGAACTTAGGCTAAGGTGCCCCAAATGCCACTACTTCCTGTAGTTTAAGGAGAACCTATCTCAATTAAACACACTAGGTTATATTTCAGTAGGGAACAAGTAATTATAACTAAACATGGATAAATTCACCTATGGAAGCATAATGACTATGAATATAGTCATTATAGCATGAAAAAGCTATCCTACATAAAGATTGTGAATACAACCATCATGTGATTGGCAGCTCAGCTATTCTAATGAGATACACCCCGGACTCCACGCACAACCTTTGGTAGGCAGCAGTGAAATCAAACTGAAGTTCACACTCTGTTTCTGTTAATGATGGGTAGTCTGGCTTTTTTTGGCAAGTTGGAACATTTGGCTCCGCTCACCAAAAAGAGCCTGCTCTTTTGGATTCCAAATGAATCCCTATTTAATATTGTGTGTAACCACAGGTTAATACACACAGTGTATGGTAACATAAATGTAGTCAAATGCCATCAAAACTCTGCCCATCTACAGGAAGTCAATAACAGGCCATTTTTAAGGGCGGGGTTTGTTTTCCTTGGCATTTAAACAGACTATTTTTTCTTCATGCTTCTTCATGAATCAGGAGCACCAAATGAGTGGCATGTGCCTTTGTGTGTGCCTAACCACACATCCTAGTCCAGTCCCTGCTGGAATGAGATTTATGCTACAGGGAATGCTGCCACTTTTCATCAATTTGATAAGGGATGGTTGCAGCACCCCTGTCCCGCCCCAGCTTCACCCATTTAGTCAGACCTGGGCAAAAATGGCGTGAGAATGCAAAAAGTCGCAAAATGTTTGCACAGCAGGCAATTGCTGCAAAATTATATGACTTATTAAAGAATTTTAGGCGAGCATACCAGCATAAAAGATTTGATGCCTCAAGGAGTATAAAAAGAAACACCCTATCTATTTTGTGTGTCTATAAATTTCTCTCTAAAATATTTGTATATGTGTATAGATATAAAGGTTGGTCCAGAAATATTTGGACAGTGACACAAATTTTAGCTATCTACCAAACCATGTTGAAAATTCTGTTATATAATCAATATGGGCTTAAAGTGCAAACACTCAACTTTAGGTTCAGTCATATCTGCATGTAAACTATAGCTCTGTTGTTGCTCTTGAAGTGTCTTGGAGTGAGATGCGAGTAACATGCAAGTGTCATTCTGTATGTCATGTGAGTGCTTTGCGAGTGCATTTTTCCTCTCGCCTACTCTCCGCGTAACGTTCATGTAACCATGTGACATGCGTTTTTAACATGGAGTTTTACATATTGTCAAAAGATAGCGAAATGGATGGATAGACAGATAGATAGATGATAGATAGATAGATGTGTAAAACATATATAATGTCTCAACCCACTGCATATTGTAAGGTTGCACCCTTTAGTGCCTTTTATGTGATATAGAGATGTATAAATGTGATGACCCAGGTCTGTTATGACCAAGGTCTGGTGTGACTTTATCAAGTGGGACTTTTTAAGTGGGCTATCCGAAATATACCAGAAGTGTCCCAGAAGTGACCAAAAGAAAAGAGTTACCTCTCCTTAACTGTGCTTACTGCTTGCATTATTCCAAACTTAATCTTACCATACTTACCTATGCCCTTACAGTCTTTGCTAAAAATAGCAGGCCACAAGCACCCCAGAAGTGGCGCATCCATTAGATGTGCTATTCCTGACTCCTCGTTTTGTCTTTTCCCATTGCCCTGATGCAGTGGCAAATGGGGTAATTAATGGAGTTGATGTCAGCTGTGAATTGCCAAGTGACATCAAGCCTTGGTATTAGTAATGAGTGGGCGTCTATGAGACACCCCCACTACTAATCAAGTAGTTGGAAAAAGGAAAATTAAATTTAATTTGGACAAACACCCCCCGACTATAGCCCTTGTTCACCAATTTATTCAAATTTAAAAAAAAAATGTCCAACGTATTTCATAGCGATGTCCCGTGACATTCCCCTAATGCAAACCTGAAAAACATAAAAAAGTTAATATTATGAAAGAAATACAGACAATAAACACTCTCATTCACCAATTTATTCCTCTAGCAAATCCCTAAGCCAAGTCTGGAGTAATCCAATGTGGAGATTCCACGTTGATCCCATATTCACTGTCCCAGTCAATGAAGAACAGTTCGTTCCCTGTTGGCTGGGAGAGATGTCCCTTCAGCCTCATATACTGCTGTGAAAAGCACTGCAGTGACCTGAGATAAGCTCATGAGGTCAGCCCAGGTCACTGCAGAGGCTCACACAGCAGTGTGTGAGCAGCTGCGGGCGTGATGAGTGATGACATCATGCGCACAGCGATGACCTACACTGAACTCATGACGTCACCACTAAAGTCGTTACTCAAGGTTATTTCAAGTCACCCCAGTCTAAAAATAGTAGCCTGCAGCTACCCAGGATTGCCACATTCATTAGGTGCGACAATCACGGAACTTTACCCAGCTCATCCCGGTTGCCCTGGTGCGAAAACAGTCAGGATAATAACGGGTTAATAACAGCTGTGAGCTGCCACTAAGCCCTTGATTAGAGCTGGGTAGAGGTCTATCAGATCCCCCCACCACTAATCCTAAGTAAAAATAAATAAACAAACACATGGAAAAATCCTTTATTTAAAAAAAACCCTCTTTCACCAATTTATTAAATCTCAAAACACCCAAATCCAGCTCTGCTACATCTGAAAGCACAGTGTGTGGCCATAGGACAATGACCGCCCGCTGTTTGCTTTAGGCAGGTAACCAAACCTCAAGGGACCTCAATGAACTCAGTGACCTCACCTTAGAAGGTCCCCTGAGGTAAAACTAGGCTGCTGGGGGCTGGGATTCTTGGCAACCCGCAGCCGCCCCTGGAAATGGCGCATTGTTTCTTAACGACATTTCCAGGCGCTTTACCCGACTCGTCCAGAGGCCCTAATGTGGCGGCACGCTTGGTAATAAAGGGGTTAATACCAGCTTTGTATTCTAAGATAGTACTAAGCCCGAAATTCATGGTGTCATGCCAAATTAGATATGGCCACCATGAATTTCTGGTAAACAGTAAAAAAAAAACCACAACACAGAGAATTTTTTTTTATTAGAAATAAAACAAAAAAATATTTAGAGACTCCATCTTTATTATAAAAAACTCCTTAGTCCAACGTAGTCCACAGGGAGAGCCATGTCAGCTCTGCTTCATCACTCTGTAAAGACAAGTGGCTCTACAGAGAGAAAAGAACAGAGAGCATTGTCAGCTCTGCTACATCGCTCTGTACAGTGGGAGAAGCAGGCCGACAGTGAGGGTATGATTGGACTTGCGTCTCTCATTGCATTGAATAAAATCTCCAGATATAAGAGATTTTATTCACATGGACATTTACTCCAGCTAATTAGTTGTCAGCATCTCTGTGCAGACATTTACTACAGCTAATCGTTTAGAAGGGTGAGTGTTATGCTTTAATTTTAATGTATACTGCATGGGTCCTTTTTATGTAACTTTTTGCAACTTTTTATACTTATTTGTAACACTTTATAACTAGAGTTGAGCGCGGTTCGTGGTTCGCGGTTCGCCAGTTCGCGGCTCGAGTGATTTTGGGGGGTGTTCTAGATAGAACTAGAACTCGAGATTTTTGCTCAAAGCTCGGCAGCTCAAGTTACATTCAAGAACGGTTCTATCAGCAAAAAGCCTAGCTAATTACTAGCTGGCTTTTCACTGTAATAGTGTGAGTCACTCTGTCATTCACACTATAATCAAATTTCAGCATATAGTGTGCGAGGGGACGGGTTTTAGATCTGTGTTGCTGAGAAAATGTCGATCGCCATTTTTTTTTTCTAAGCGCGCATGCAGTGGGGCGGGCCAGCATGTCAGCCAATCCCAGACACACACACGGCTAAGTGGTCTTTGTGCCAGACAAGCAAGGGCATGTGTCATAGGCTGTCCATGTCACATGTCCTTGCATTATAAATATGGACATTTTCCCTCAGGACGCCATTATCTGCCTTCTGCGTCTGGGTGTCAGTCACCGCTCAGCCAGCTCCAGTCGCCGGTCCTGCTGTGTACGCTTTACACACAGTGCTCTACAGATTAGGGACAGAAGTTTATTTCAGCCCTTTTCAGGGCTAATTTCATCTGGCTCAGAGCCATAGGTGACAGTCAGGTCCGTGGAAATGCTGTATACAGCTTCAGATAACAGCGTCTGTGTACCTAAGCTCAGGGAATTCCTTGCTGCATTTCACCATTAAGAGGGATAGAAAGTGAGGCTTCCTTTCCTCTACACTGACCCACAATCCTGCCACTGTACCCTCCTGCACATTTTTGCAAAGCCATTTGAATTGAAAAGAGTGCTGCCAGTTAGTGCAATCCAAAGAGCGGCTGCTGTACTCCATTATTGTGCCACTTGTGCCAAGCAAGTCCCACCACCTCTGCATTCTCCCCATGTGCACATTTTTGCAAAGACATTTTAATTTAAAAGAGTGCTGCCAGTTAGTGGCATCCAAAAAGTGGCTATTATACTACATTATTGTGCCACTTGTGCCAAGCAAGACCCACCACCTCTCCATTCTCCCCTCCTGCACATTTTTGCAAACCCATTTTAATTGAAAAGAGTGCTGCCAGTTAGTGGCATCCAAAAAGTGGCTGTTGGACTCCATTAGTGTCCCACTGGTGCCAAGCAATTTCCAGCATCTCTGCATTACACCCTCCTGCTCATTTTTACTAAGCTATTATAATAGCAAACACTAAGGAAACTTAGTGGCATCCAAAAAGTGGCTGTCGAACTCCATTAGTGTCCCACAGGTGCCAAGCAATTTCCAGCACCTCTGCATTACACCCTCCTGCTCATTTTTACTAAGCTATTATAATAGCAAACACTGAGGAAACTTAGTGGCATCCAAAAAGTGGCTGTTGGACTCCATTAGTGTCCCACAGGTGCCAAGCAATTTCCAGCACCATTGAATTACACCCTCCTGCTCATTTTTACTAAGCTATTATAATAGCAAACACTGCTTAAATTTAGTGGCATTCAAAAAGTGGCTGTTGGACTCCTTTAGTGTCCCACAGGTGCCAAGCAATTTCCAGCACCTCTGCATTACACCCTCCTGCTCATTTTTACTTATCTATTATAATAGAAAACACTGAGGAAACTTAGTGGCATCCAAAAAGTGGCTGTGGGACTCCATTAGTGTCCCACAGGTGCCAAGCAATTTCCAGCACCTCTGCATTACACCCTGCTGCTCATTTTTACTAAGCTATTATAATAGAAAAACACTGCTGCCAGTTTAAGGGCCATAGTTGCATTTTCAGGGATAGTCAGTGTTGTTTCTTCAGCTCTCAATAAAGCTAGACCACCTCTGCAATCTACACCACCTCTCAATTTTTACTACCACATTTTAAGTGGCCAATCTTGTCGCTATCAAAATGAGTGGCAAAATGACAGATGCTGGTGGAAAGTGGAACAGGTGTGTTGGAAAAGGAAAATAAGTTTTTGTCCATGGGGAAGGTGGCAAAGCTACATTAACATCTGCTGAAGATAGGCCATCTTCCAGCAAAAATAAGATGTCTACTACTTTCCGTGGACAATCCAATGTGCTCCCTTGTTTACGGACCCGAACAACTGTAACAAAGGTAGATGATGCCCAAAAAAAGCACATGCTTAAATGGATCTCAAGTGCTCCAACAAGTGCCCTCTCCTCCACCTCAACTACTGCATCCAAAAAAAAACAAGTCCTCTGAGTTGTCATCCCAATCACACTTGCTTTCTCCCAGCTCTCAAGTCTTCATCCGCCCTGCACAGTATGGTGGAACAGAGATGGCTGATTCTGCCAAGCTGTTCAGTCACACTATAGCCTGGGAATGAGAGGTATGATCCCAAGCTACAGTGAGTACAGACCAGGAAAAGGTCAGCATGGATGCCCAGAACCTTTGTGACTCAGATTCAGGCCGTGATGACCAAGTTTCTGAGCATACTGTTGACCCTTATTCACAAACTGTAACACCTGTTGGTAGAGACAATGAGGAACATACTGATGATGATGAGACGCAGATACCAGATTGGGATGACAACTTAAATATTCGGTCAGGGCAGGAAGAGGCTAGGTCTGAGGGTGAGGGGAGTGCAAACACAACGCTTTATGAGGAAGTTCTAGATCCCACCTAGGGTTAATCCACAGTCAGGCACTCGAGGAGGTCAACAGAGGCGGTGGAGGAGGATGCAACTGACGACGAAGTTACCTTGAGCCTTCTTGGACAGAGGAGGAGTACTGGTAGCACGTCTACAACTGCATCCTCAGCCACCACTCTGCCTCTGATCACTAGTCAGGGTGGCTCAGCAGGTCGCATGTCCTCTAAGCCTTGCCTAGCCTGGTAATTTTTTGACCTTGCAGAGGATCGCCCAAATCATGTGATCTGTAAAATTTGTCGGGAATCTGTTAGTAGAGGCAAAAACCTCAGCAGTTTGACAATTTGTTCCATGAATCGTCACATGAATAAATATCATATGTCCCAGTGGGAAGCTCACCGTGCTGCAATGTGGCCTAGTGGAGCGGACCATCCACCGCCTGCCCCTTCCAGTGCATCCGCGTGCTCTTCATCTTCTAGGACTGTGGGGACAGCTGTCACACCTGGTTTTCCATGCACAACTTCCACCACTGTAACAGCAACAGGCAGTTTACTTGGTAGGTCATCAGTTGGTTTGGAAGGGGAAACTAGTGCGTGTGTACAGTTCTCTCAGACATTGATAGCACCAATGTTGGATGAAGGCAACATCATGTCTACGCCTGCACTTTCCTCACAAACCTGCATTTTTCCAGGGACACCCTACTCACCACCATCTCCACACAGCCGCCAGATCTCTGTCCCTCAGATGTGGACAAAAAAAGGCCATTTCCTGCGACCCATGACAAAGCTAAGAGGTTGACTTTATCCCTCTGTAAAATCTTGGGTACCGAAATACTGCCTTTTCGCCTGGTGGACACACAGGATTTTTGAGACCTTATGTCTGTCGCTGTGCCCCAGTACCAGATGCCCAGTCGCCACTACTTCTCTAAGAAAGGTGTGCCTGCGCTACACCAGCATGTCGCACACAACATCACCGCTTTCTTGAGAAACTCTGTGTGTGAACGGGTGCATTTCACCACCAATACTTGGACCAGTAAGCATGGACAGGGACGTTACATGTCGCTGACTGGGCACTGGGTAACTATGGTGATAGATGGTGAAGGGTCTGCTACACATGTCTTGCTTGTCTTGCCCTCCCCACGACTTGTGTGTCAATCCTCTGTCTGTCCAAGTTCCTCCACTGCTTCTGCCTCCTCAACCTCGTCTTGGTCCTCCACCTCCGCCCCAAGCCTGCCTGGTCAGGCAACCAGCATTGTAACTGCGCAGAAGGAATCACGCACCCCTCATTACTATGCTGGCAGCAGAGTGCAATGGCATCAGGCGGTCTTTAGCTTGAAATGTCTTGGAACTAAGAGTCACACAGTGGCTGAGTTGTGGGCAGCTCTGGAGACTGAGTTTGGTAAATGGTTGTCTCCACTCAACCTGCAGCCTGGTAAGGCCGTGTGCGACAATGCTGCAAACCTGGGTGCGGCCCTTCACCTGGGCAAGGTGACACACGTGCCTTGTATGGCTCACGTGTTGAACCTTGATGTCCAGCAATTTTTAACACACTATCCCGGCCTAGATTGCCTTCTGAACAGGGCATGAAAACTGTCTGCTCACTTCCGCCGTTCAACCACCGCTGCTGAGCGACTTGCATCGCTCCAGAAGTCTTTCGGCCTGCCGGTTCATCGCCTGAAATGCGATGTGCCGACACGCTGGAATTCGACTCTCCACATGTTACAGCGACTGTGGCAGCACCGGCGAGCCCTGGTGCATTACGTCATGACGTATAGCCTGGGCCAACGAGATGCAGAGGTGGGGAAGATCACCCTGATGGAGTGGTCTCAGATCAAGGACCTATGCATCCTTCTGCACAGTTTCGACATGGCAGCGAATATGTTTAGCGCTGACATTGCCATTATCAGCATGACAATTCCAGTCATTTACATGCTGGAGCACACGCTAAACACTATTCGGAGTCAGGGGGTGGGACAACAGGAAGGGGAGGAAGTACAGGAGGATTCATATGCGCAAGGGACAACAACATCACCAAGGTCCAGATGTTCATCATCACCAAGGCGGCAGGCATGGGACCATGGGGAACAGGGATCAACAAGAGCGCATGGTAGCAGGCAAAATTTTGATGAAGGTACAGGAGAACATGAAGAAATGGAGGACGAACTGGCCATGGACATGGAAGACTCAGCGGATGAGGGAGACCTTGGTCAAATTTCAGTTGAAAGAGGTTGGGGGGAGATGTCAGAGGAAGAAAGAACGGTTAGCACCTCTATGCCACAAACACAGTGTGGACTTGGTCTGCATGGCTGCGCAAGACACATGAGCGCCTTCTTGCTGCACTACCTCCAACATGACCCTCGGATTGTCAAAATTAGAAGTGATGATGACTACTGGCTTGCCACACTATTAGATCCCCGGTACAAGTCCAAATTTTGTAAAATAATTCCAGCCAAGGAAAGGGACGCACGTATGCAGGAGTATCAGCAGAAGCTGTTACTCGATCTTAGCTCGGTTTTTCCACCAAACAACCGTGGTGCACGGAGTGAATCTCCAAGTTGTAACTTGACAAACATGGGACGGTCTCGTCATCTTCAACAGTCTACCCGTACCAGTAGCACCGTATCTGGTGCTGGTAACAGCAATTTTATGGAATCTTTTCATAATTTTTTTAGACCGTCCTTTGCAAGGCCACCAGAGACAACAAGTCTGACACATAGTCAACGGCTGGAGAGGATGATACAGGAGTATCTCCAAATGAACATCGATGCCAAGACTTTGCAAATGGAGCCTTGCTCATTTTGGGCTTCAAATCTTGAAAAATGTCCAGAGCTCTCCACTTACGCCTTGGAGATCTTGTCGTGTCCAGCTGCCAGCGTTGTCTCAGAACGTGTCTTCAGTGCTGCTGGGTGTGTGCTGACAGATAAGCGCACGCGTCTGTCCAGTGATAATGTGGACAGACTAACGTTCATCAAAATGAACAAGTCATGGATCCGCAAGGACTTTACTACCCCTGTGTCATCCTGGGGAGAGTAAATGCTGCCGTATTTTTGAATGTGCTTGATGCAAATCTACCTGTGACGTGTACAACTGGGGCACAAGTGCTGCCACTGAAGAAGTGTCTGTGTGGCCCAATTTTTGGAAAAAAGGGAGACTCTGCTTGTAATTACCCTAACTGTGTTTTTAAAAAGGAGCCAAGATGAACAAGTTATGGTTCAGCAAAGACTTTGCTACCTACTCCGGTGTCATCCTGGGGACAGTTAAGGATGGCGTATTTTTGAATGTGCTTGATGCAAATCTACCTGTGAAGTGTACAACTGGGGCACAAGTGCTGCCACTGAAGGGGTGTCTGTCTGGCCCAATTTTTGGAAAAAAGGGAGACTCTGCTTGGATTCACCTTGCGGTGTTTTACATAATTTTAGAAGGGCATGCCATGCCTATATTTGTGTCTCTTCCTCTTTTTCCTCGTAACGCTGTTTTGTTTTCGCATGAGAATTTGTTCTTGTCACTTTCCCATGTGTTTGTGTTGTGTTGTGAGTTGTTTGTCACCTTTTAGACACCTTTGAGGGTGTTTTCTAAGTGTTTTTATGTGTTTGTGATTTCCTCCCATTGTTTCCTATGGGGTTCGAGTGGTTCGCCGAACCGGTTCGCTGAACCGAACTCAAACGCGACCTCCATTCAGCGAACCAAGTTCGAGCCGAACCGCGACTGGTTCGCTCATCTCTATTTATAACACTGCTTTTCAGCAATATTATCAATTTAGGACCTCTGTGTGCAGAATTCTGTATAGGGCTATTCACACTGCTCATTTGTTTGAGGGCTGACTATCACAATCAGCTATCAACCCTCCTGCCATCTTCTTTTTTAGTTTTAAACAATAATATTTTTATGGTGTCTAGTGCAGGGGGTTCTTTCTTATATTATGTATAATACAAATAGCATAAGTAACAGGGGGAGGAGATAACTATGAATTCCCACCCCAGATATCAGCTGATCGGCAGCTGCTGTCACTCAACAAGCTGCTCATATAACAAACTTTACTTGCTTGTGTTTTAAAATCTATCGATCCTAGCTGACAACTAAAGGTATGTATAGAATCAGCCTGATAGTGCCAGTATAACACTGGCTTTAGGTTATATAGGAAAATCCTAGTGATTGGTGCGCTTTAACTTTTATTAGTCTGATCACTGGTCTAATGTATTGTAATGCACGTGTATTGCAATCATTACACCTGCTACTGTGAATTTGGCAAAATGCTTGTTAGACCATGCTCTTGGCATGGCCGAACAGGCCACCATAGCTGACAGGTCAGGAGGTCACCATTTATCCTCCTGATTTCATGGCAACCATCTGGCCCCCGTGATTGTGTCAAGGGGCTCTCGATCGCTAGAGAGATGGAGTCTACTCCCTCTCTCAAGCTTCTAAATGCTGTGATCACTATTGAATGCAACATTTAGAGTGTTAAACAGACAGGGGCAGTGCGGGCACCAGCCCTGGCTGTGAAAGACGGAGCTCGGCTATCACTAAAGTTGAGCTCTTGACAGCAATGACACTTGCACAGCTCCTATGCCCGCACGATCATCAGGACATATTGGTATGTCCATTTGCGGGAACACAGTGGAAAATAGTATGTTTTGGTAGATCCAATGTTGGGAAGGGATTCAAGAAGAAGAAAAAAGTTAAAACTTTGAAATAGCTAAGTCAAAGTGCTGAACTTAATTTTATAGAAATGTTGTGCAAGGGCCTGAATAGAACAGATTTGAAGCTGTTTTGTAAGGAGGAATGGAATAAAGTTTCTCCAGATAGATGTGCGGTATTATAAATGTTTAAATCCGCCAATTGATGTATTATGGGGTCACAACAGCTACTGAAAGCAAAGTTTCACAACCACACAACCAGAGGCGTAACTAGAGTTTGATGGGCCCTGGTGAAAAAACTTGGAGCACCCCCCTCAGGGTACAGGATGATTACGCTGACACTTGGCTCTTTCCCTCATTAGCCAGCTTTCTAATGCTCCAATATCTCTTTTTCCTTCAGTACTCAGCTTTCATGTTCTGATATCTATCTTGTCCTCAGCACCCAAGTTTCCAGTGCTTTGCTATACAACTTTCCCTCAGCAACCAGCTTGCCCTTGATATCAGAGCATGAGAAATCTGCGTGGTGAGGGAAAGATGTATAGCAAAACATGGGAAAGTTTCCCCCTAAGAAAAAGATGTATAGCCTAGCATGGGTGGGTGACCCAGCACTCAGCATCAGCTGGGCGCTGAGGACAAGATGGATATCAGAATATATGAAATCTGGGTTCGGAGGAATATAAGGACCTGGGAAAGCTGGGTGCTGAAGGAAAGAGCTTCTTTCCCTGAGCACCTAGTTTTCCCATCCCATGCTTGTATCTTTGTCCCCCATCCTGGTATATAGCCCTATCTATCATTTTTTTTTTTTTGCTGTTGTACATTTTATTTGTGCTATAAATAATATTATAAATGTATTTATCTTGCATCTAAAATTGATAGTTTTTTTTTAATGGTATTCGAGTTTTGGTATTTTTAATAGGTTTGTTTGGCCAATTTAGTATTAATTCTGCTTTTTTAGTATCTGAATTTTAAAAATGTCACACATATATACATTCACACAAATGCAGAGATACACTAGATTTTTATATACTGTATATGTGAACATTTTGTACACACTGTATATATAAAGAAATAAGAAAGTTGGATGTCTGACAGCAAACCATGAAGATAAGGAGACCCAGCCACCATCACAGGACAGTGGTGAGGCATATCATCAGCTACAGGGCAGTGGTGGAGGGGACAGAACAGTGCAGCTGTGGGGGAAGGGGCAGGAGAGTGCAGCTGTGAGAGGCAAATAGGAAGATAGAAGAGGGGAGGGGGCAGAGGAATGCAGCTGTGGGGGAGGGGGGAAGGAGAGTGCAGCTGTGAGAGGTAAATAGGAGGATAGAAGAGGGGAGTGGGCAGAAGAGTGCAGCTGTGGAGGAGGGGCCAGGAGAGTACAGCTGTGGGGGAGGGGGGCAGGAGAGTGCAGCTATGGGGAGTAAATAGGAGGATAGAAGAGAGAAGTGGGGCTAGAGTCATTATTCAGGGAGCTCCAGTACTCACTTCAGGTCACATTGTCTTCCTCTGGAGCCTCCCCCTCCTACTACTGCCAACTACAGAGCAATGGCAGTGCAGAAGAGATGGGTATAATCTCCTCAGAAGTCTTTCATATTTCTGCAGCACTCCCTGCACAAGCCTGAGACTCCACAACAGCTCTGTGCCGGTGGGCGGGGCTTACTCCTGTGACTGTGCTGCGGAGGAGGCAATGCACAGCATTTCTCCCCTCTTCTGATGGATGGAATATGCAGTATATGTGCTGTATGCTGGAGGATAGACTGTCAGAGGCCCAGTGGAGGATCCATCAATTTCCAGGTGGGCCACACCATCTCCCAGCAGTTGCACAAAGCCAGCAGCTGGGTGATCACTGTGCCCATAAGCCCGCCCACTTCAGCATCGGCTTCAGTGGAAAAAGGTGGGCGGGATTATGGGCTTGGCGAGTAGGGAATATGCAATTGCTTAAGTAGCTGGGACATGTGTTAGCTCAGGAACCTGCTGCTGCCTCCTGTGACGCCGTAATATGCAGCGCAGGGACCAGACTGTCAGTGCTACCATATATTTCAGCTGAATCTGCGCACTTGGATGCACATCCAGCTGAAACAAGTGCAGAGTTCCTTGGGCCCCCTAAAAATCTGGCCCGGTCGCAGTGGCGACCCCTGTGACCTCAATTGTTTAGCCCCTGTTCACAACATAAGTTTGCCACAGACATTTAATAATGGATTATTTACTAATTTAAAAAATATGACAAAGTCAAATATTTTTTACTCTTTTTTGATTTGGTTTTCTTTACCTTTGTTTAGGACTTGTGTTAAAAATCTGATGTAGTTTTAGGTCAAATGTATCTAGAAATATAGAAAATTCTCAAGGGTTCACAACATTTCAAACACCACTATAGCACTTTAATTAAACTAAATGCATAACTATACAAGAGTTGTTAAGCAGATAATTTAGTTTAGGACTTTTTAGTCCTGGGCACGTGATGTGACTTCTAATTCCATTCTCTCATTTCCTGCACTTATTAAACATGGTGATTCAAATAATTATGTTTACATGAATTATGCATTTTTATCAGGAGGAGCTATAGCAACTGGAAAAATAAATTGTTGTTGCAAACTGGGATTTCACAATACCTATTAAACCTTATTAGCTGCAAAAAAAATAGCTAAATTAAATAATAAACAAATGATATCATGGTATAATCTACTTAGTGGGACAAAAATCATCTGATTTTCATGAAAACCAAGATATCAGATTATTTTTAAGAGAAAATGCTAAGCTCAGTTTTCATACATAAATATGCCATAATTATTCCTGTTATACATAAATAGATTGTTGTATATATGCTTTGAATTGTTTATCGAAATGTGCTATATGTGCCTGTTAACGCCAAAAAGTGTTCCACAATAACAAACTGATTTGTAAGTGATTTCAGTGAATTTTGGGGAATTTTGCTAATAATACTAAAGTGGTCAACTATTTTTTTTCTATAAAACTACTATGATGATAATCTCACTTAGTTTTGCCCAAAAACATTTGATGAATGCCGGAGATATCCTTTGAATTCAGTTGGCTTGGCCAACCATTCAAAGGATTGGACATGTTTATTTTTTACATGCTTTCCTTTGTTCTTAGGGGCGATAATCTTGAATTTCAGATTTCTAGCTGAAGCTTATTCGCCTCTCTCAATTGAAAGCACATTAAAGGTAATAAGTGCTTTTATTTTATGGTTGTACCATCGTAATAATAAATGCTCATGCCCATGATCCAGGCTTGGGCAGTTGCAGTCTTTCTTTCTGTTCTTCCTGCAGAGAATGCTTGCGGCTCTGCAGCAGTGAAATGACATGCTTGCAGCCCGGAGAGCTGGTCAGCTTACGCTCCAGGCAATACATGCACAGTGGGCATGGGGCTTCTAGAAATCAGATCAACTGTGCTTGTACTGTACATCTCAGGGTTTTGAATGCAGCTGAAACATGCTGCGCCCAAAACTCTGTGAACCCTGATCGTGGGCACATACCCTTAGTGTAAATCTGCAATGTCCTGAGCACTTCTCAGTATCTGTGTATATACAGATTTGAGGTGTTACTAAATGTATGGAGAACAGATTAATGAAGGAACCAAATTCTCAAAATGTTTAATATTGGGTTTTTTTCCTGATTCTCTGGAGTTGTTCTTTCAATACTTCTAGTACATCATGAGAAAAGTCCTGGAGACAGGAGAAGGAGGTTCAGATTATGAAGGATATTAGTCTTAGCTTCTTCACCCATGAGCCTATCACCTTCCTGACCAGGCCAATTTTTTTAAATTCTGACCAGTGTCAATTTATGTGTTTATAACTCTGGAACACTTCAACATATCCCATTGATTCTGAGATTTGTTTTGTCATGAAAAATTGTATTTCATGTTAGTGGTATATTAACTACAATATTTTTGCGCTTATTTGTGAAAATATCGGAAATTTGGGGAAAATTTTGAAAATGCTGTAATTTTTAAACATTGAATTTTTATGTCCTTAAACTTATCTCACACAAAATAGTTAAGAAATAACATTTCCCACTTTTCCACTTTACATCAGCACAATTTTTGAAACATTATTTTTTTGTTAGAAATTAAGAAGGGTTCAAAGTTTATCAGCAATTTCTAATTTTTACAATAAACTACAAAACTATTTTTCCTAGGGCACTCATCATATTTGAAGAGACATTGAAAGATCTAGGTGACAGAAAATACCCCAAAGTAACACCATTCTAAAAACTACACCCCCCATACTGCCCAAAAAATCGTAGAAGTGTATTCACTCTTCAGGTGCTTGACAGGAACTAAAGCAACGTGGAAGGAAAAAAGGAAAAGTTTACTTTTTGCTGCAAAAACGTTACTTTAGCCCCAAATTTTTCCTTTTCACAAGGGTAACAGGAGAAAATGCATGGGTTGTGCAATTTTTCGTGAGTACAGTAATACTCAATATCTGGTGGAAACCAACAGTTTGGACTGATTGCAGGGCTCAGAAGGGAAAGTGCACTATTTGAATTTTGGAGCACAAAATTGTCTGAAATAAATAGCGGATGCTATGTCGAGTTTGTAGAGCGCCTGATGTGCCTAAACTTTGAAAACTACACATAGGCAACCCCAGTTAAGAAACTAGACCCTTCAAGCAAAATATCTAGGTGAGTGAAGAGTGGCTTGAACCCACAGGTGCTTAGCAGAATGTTGTAATATTGAGCCTTGAAAATGAAAACTAAATGTTCACCTCCATAAAGTTGCTTTAACAAAATTTTTAAAATTTTTATAAGGGTTACAATAAAATTGAATCACAAAATTTGTTGTGCAATTTCCTCCGAGCAAAGGTTACTCCACATATGATGGAAAACCGCTGTTTGGACACATAGCAGGGGAAGGCACGCTATTTGAATTTTGGAGCAGTGGAAACCCCACCCCCCCAAGTGACCCCATTTTGGAAATTAGATTCCTCAAAGATTTTATCCAGAAGTGTGTTCAAAACCTTGAAATCATAGGTGCTTCACAGAATTTTATAATGTTGAACCATGAAAATGAAAAAAATACATTTTTACCAATTTTCCATTTTCACAAGGGTAACAGAAGAAAATAGACCATACAATTTATTGTGCAACTTATCTATTCGTCTAAAGCCTGCTTTACATCTTACAATTAGGTGTGCGATCTCGTATGCGATGTGACACGCCCAGGTCGCATATGCGATTGAATGAGATTGCACGTAGGTTGTTCATTTGCTGACACACGAGCGTTAGTAGTCTATGTTAAATTGATCAATTTTGTGTGTGATCCTTTAGATCATGTGTTCTGTGACGTATGCATTGGGCACCTTTTTTTTTTTATTTATTGACTTGACAAGCGTGTGTAATGTGTAGGGATGCGTTTTTACTATGTCATCTGCCATTCAGCTCTGCTACATGGCCGCTGACAGCAGACATAGACAGCCATGTAGCAGCGGTGAATGGTAGTTGACAGCAGACACAGAAAGAGCCGCACGATCAGAATGAACTCGGGTGAACCTCACCCGACTTCATTCTCATGCTGCGGCTCTGTCTGTGTCGCGTCCTGATTAGCGGTCACCTGTGAAGGGCTCACCGGTGACCGCTAAACTCCTGAGTAACTGAATTGAGCAGCCCTCTCTCATATACTCACCGATCCCCGATCTCCGGCGCTGCACGGCGTTCACACTGCTCCGGCGGCTTTTACTGTTTTGAAAAAGCCGGCCGCCCATTAAACAATCTCGTATTCCCTGCTTACCCCGCCCACCGGCGCCTATGATTGGTTACAGTGAGACACGCCCCCCACGCTGAGTGACAGGTGTCACACTGCACCCAATCACAGCAGCCGGTGGGCGTGTCTATACTGTGTAGTGAAATAAATAATTAAATAATTAAAAAAAACGGCGTGCGGTCCCCCCTAATTTTAAAACCAGCCAGATAAAGCCATACGGCTGAAGGCTGGTATTCTCAGGATGGGGAGCTCCACGTTATGGGGAGCCCCCCAGCCTAACAATATCAGCCAACAGCCGCCCAGAATTGTCGCATGCATTAGATGCGACAGTTCTGGGACTGTACCCGGCTCTTCCCGATTTTCCCTGGTGCGTTGGCAAATCGGGGTAATAAGGAGTTAATGGCAGCCCATAGCTGCCACTAAATCCTAGATTAATCATGTCAGGCGTCTCACCGAGATACCTTCCATGATTAATCTGTAAATTACAGTAAATAAACACACACACCCGAAAAAATCATTTATTAGGAATAAAAAACACAAACATATACCCTGGTTATCCACTTTAATCAGCCCCAAAAAGCCCTCCATGTCCGGCGGAAGCCAGGATGCTCCAGCGTCGCATCCAGCGCTGCTGCATGGAGGTGACCGGAGCTGCAGCAGACACAGCCGCTCTGGTCACCTCCACACAGCAACTGAAGACAGCCGCGCGATCAGCTGATCTGTCACTGAGGTTACCCGCTGTCACTGGATCCAGCGGTGGATGCAGCGGTGGCCGCGGGTAACCTCAGTGACAGCTCAGCTGATCGCGCTACTCACCGCCGCTCCGGTCACCTCCACGCAGCAACTGAGGTGAGTAGCGCGATCAGCTGAGCTGTCACTGAGGTTACCCGCGGCCACCGCTGCATCCAGTGACAGCGGGTAACCTCAGTGACAGCTCAGCTGATCGCGCAGCTGTCTTCAGTTGCTGTGTGGAGATGACAGGAGCGGCGGTGTATTCTGCAGCTCCGGTCACCTCCATGCAGCAGCGCTGGAAGCGACGCTGTAGCATCCTGGATTACGCCGGACATGGAGGGCTTTTTGGGGCTGATTAAAGTGGTTAACCAGGGTATATGTTTGTGTTTTTTATTTCAAATAAATGATTTTTTTCGGGTGTGTGTGTTTATTTACTGTAATTTACAGATTAATCATGGAAGGTGTCTCATAGACGCTTAACATGATTAATCTAGGACTTATTGGCAGCTATGGGCTGCCAATAACTCCTTATTACCCCGATTTGCCAACGCACCAGGGCAAATCGGGAAGAGCCGGGTACAGTCCCAGAACTGTCGCATATAATGTATGCGGCAATTCTGGGCGGCTGTTGGCTGATATTGTTAGGCTGGGGGCTCCCCATAACGTGGAGCTCCCCTTCCTGAGAATACCAGCCTTCAGTCGTATGGCTTTATCTGGCTGGTTTTAAAATTAGGGGGGAACCGCACGCCTTTTTTTTAATTATTTAATTATTTATTTCACTACACAGTATAGACACGCCCACCGGCTGCTGTGATTGGGTGCAGTGTGACACCTGTCACTCAGCATGGGGGGCATGTCTCACTGTAACCAATCATAGGCGCCGGTGGGCGGGGTAAGCAGGGAATACGAGATTGTTTAATGGGCGGCCGGCTTTTTCAAAACAGTAAAAGCCGCCGTAGCAGTGTGAACGCCGTGCAGAGGCGCGCCGGTGATCGGGGATCGGTGAGTATGAGAGAGGGGGTAAGAGGGATAGACTGACATGGACAGAGAGAGAGGGACAGAGATAGTGACCGACTGACAGAGATTAGTGCATGACAGACATTGTGAGGCGCTTCAGAACGCAGCTTTTCAGCTGCGCTCTGAAGCGGACCTTTTTTAAGCTGCGGTGCAGAGCGCACACCTGCGCACATACCCTCAGACATCAAAATCGTATGAGGGATGTCACACGTTTCAATTGACTAGGTTCGTGCAACAAAACGTCCAATGTATGAGGAATAAACGACGTGTATGCGATCACCGTATTTGCGTTCAATCTTGATCGCACGTAGGTGTCACATGCAAATACGTCACGAACGATGCCGGATGTGCGTCACTTAGAACTTGACCCCGACGACGGATTGAAAGATTTATTGAAGTGTGTAAAGCAGGCATAAGGTTGTAGTGATCAATTTTACAAAACATGCGATTCACAGAATTGTAAAAATATCTAAATTAAATAATAAAATTAAGTTAAATAATAAATGATATGTTATAATCTACATGGTATGACAAAAATCACCTGATTTTTTTTGGAAAACCAAGCTATCAGATTATTTTTATGAGAAAATGCCTAGCTCAGTTTTCATAAATAAATATGTGATTAATTATTCCTGTTATACATGCATAGATTGTTGTATATATTCTTTGGAGAAAAGAATTTAGCCAGATGTGTGTTGACCATTTTGAACTCATAAGTGCTTCACAGAATTTTATAATGTTTAGCCATGAAAAGGAAAAACTAATTATTACCAATTTTCCATCTTTACAAGGGTAACAGGAGCAAATGGACCATACAATTTGTTCTGCAATTTTTCCATTAGTCTTGGGGTCCAGTGATCAATGTGACATTGGGCTGTAAAAATACATATGTTCCACTAAAATTTTGCTTTGGCCCCAAAGATTTAATTTTTAAAATAAGTAAGTGTAGAAAATGGAACATACAATTTATTAAACAATTTCTCCTGAGTTGCCAATTCCTCATATGTAGTCAAAACGTCTTTGGAGGCACAGTGCAAAGCTCTGAAAAGAGTTAAGATTTAGTTGGAATAGTTTGGGGGTGCTATGTCACATTGGTAAAGCTCCTGACATGCTAGAAAAGCAGACCACCCATACGTGACCCCATTTTACAAACTACATCCCTCAGTTAATTCATCTAGGGATGCACTGAACATATTTAGATCACAGGTGTCCCCCATAATTTTATACAATTGTGTGGTGAAAAAAGAATATTTTTTTTCTTTTCACTAGCATTTTGTATTAGCCCTAAGTGCTCCTGGCATGGTCTTACAGGTTTGCCATAGCCCATTGATTCAGAGGTTGGCATGATGACTTTAGGTTGCCAGAACAACTATCGGCCCCCATAAGCACATCACAGGGGTCTCAAAGGGGTGGGATAGGGAGCACACTCCATCTCTCAGCCTCCTAAATGCTGTGATCACTATTGATTGCAGCTTTTACGGGGTTAAACAGCCAGAGACAGTAGGGGAAACTATCCTTGGCTGTGAGAGCCAAAGTTCACCTATAACTTATGCCAAGCTGCTAGTGGTGATTATCCTGGCACATTTTCTGTGCCCCACACAATCACCTTGAAGTACCTATACTTCATTGGTCGAGAACCTCTATCCGACCATGACATATAGGATTGTCAAATATCATGAAAGGGTTAGATGTTTAGCAGAAGGTAGAGTATTGGTGATGAAGGAGGAGATGGAAGGAAGTACAGCACTGTGGAAGGCTTTATGGGTGAGAGTGATAAGTTTATATTGTCTTCTGCAGCAGATGGACAAGCAGTGAAAGCATTGTTGTGAGATTGGCCATGTCATTGAGGATGGAGAAGGCAGAGCTTACTGAAGGAAAAACCGATTAGTAGTGAGTTGCAGTAATCAAAATAAGAATGGACAAGGGTTACAAAAAGATTTGACATTTACATGTTAAGAAAAGAGTGGATTCTGGAGCTGTTTTTGAGGTGCATATTACATAAGCATATAAGTGATTGGATATATGAGTATAAAGTGAAAGGTAGATCTGGGCAAAACATAACCCTAAGAGAGAAGGGCATGCTACCTGGCAGTTACCTTTATGGGCCACAGGGGCTGGCTCATTTTCTGCTCTGTTTCCCCCCTCCTACCTCTGATCACAGGCCTCCTTCCTTGATTGACGGGATAACGCCCTTTGTAATCCTCCTCGTCGCATTTTCAAATCTCGCGCCTTAGGTCTGCTCGCGCAGGCGCAGTTCACTCTGCCATATCTTGGGCAGAGCACCAGTGAGCTAAATGCACAGGCACAAGATTATGGGAGGGTAATAGAATGACGCTGGTGAGGTCATGCACAGCAAACACCTCACCAGCGTCATCCTAGTACCCGCCCATAATCTCGTGCCTGCGCATTTAGCTCACCAGCGCTCTGCCTGAGATATGGCAGAGTGAACTGCACCTGCGCGAGCAGACCTAACTACACAGGCGCGAGATTTGAAAATGCAACGAGGAGGATGACGGAATGAGCTGACAACAAAATCACACAAAAATCATCAATGGCAATGAAATTTTTAACCAATGGAGGCCTGGATTTGAAGACACACACAAAATGAAAGTGGAAACAAGTCAAAACAAAAATCAGAATAAGACAAAATTAAAGTGGAAACAAGTCAAAATGAGGCTCAGTATTGTGTGTGGCCTCCACGTGCCTGTATGATCTCCCTACAATGCCTGGGCATGCTCCTGATGAGGTTGTGGATGGCCTCCTGAGGGATCTCCTCCCAGACCTGGACTAAAGCATCCACCAGCTCCTGGACAGTGTGTGGTGCAACATGACGTTAGTGGTTGGAGCGAGACATGATGTCCCAGATGTGCTCAATCAGATTCTGGTCTGGGGAACGGGCAGGCCAGCCCATAGCTTTAATGGCTTCACCTTGCAGGAACTGCTGACACACTACAGCTACATGAGGTCTGGCATTGTCCTGCATTAGGAGGAACCCAGGGCCAACCACACCAGCATATGGTCTCACAAGGGGTCTGAGGATCTCATCTCTGTACCTAATGGCAGTCAATCTACCTCTGGTGAGCACATGGAGGGCTGTGTGGAAGGATATTGCAGGCAGTAGATCGCTCTCTACGGCTTCTCCAGACTCTCATGTCTGTCACATGTGCTCAGTGTGAATCTGCTTTCATCTGTGAAGAGCACAGGGCGCCAGTAGCGAATTTGCCAATCCTGGTGTTCTGTGATAAATGCTAAGCATCCTAAACGGTGTTGGACAGTGAGCACAACCCCCATCTGTGGACGTCGGGCTTTTATGCCATCCTCATGGAGTCGGTTTCTACCATTTGTGCAGACACATGCACATTTGTGGCCTGCTGGAAGTCATTTTGCAGGGCTCTGGCAGTGCTCCTCCTGTTCCTCCTTGCACAAAGGCGGAGATAGCGGTCCTGCTGCTGGGTTGTTGCCCTCCTACGGCCCCCTCCACGTCTCCTGGTGTACTGGTTTGTGTCTTAAATTTGTAGGATTGTCCAGCCAACAGGTCCAAAGATTAAAAGTAAAAACGTTTTTTCTTTATTTCATCGTACATAAAATTCCATCATGTCAAGTACAAAAAATATAGAGCAGGAGGACGCGTTTCGGATATCACATCCTTGTTCTGACAGAACATTTTTCCCATGACTCCATGCAGAAAAGAGACCTTATTTTAGCCTCCAGTCCTCAACACTACACAGTGAAGAGCTAGAGGCATCTCCACCAATCTTTTCTCGTTTTGAGAAAATTTTCCCTCCAAAAGGGTAACAGCACAAGCCGTGCAAACACTATACAATACTACATTTTGTAAATTGGGACTTTTTGCTTTGGGATTCCATGTATGTTTGTTTCAAAATGCACCAAAAAAAACCCCAAAGCAATTACAGGTTTTTATCTATAAATCATGGTAATCTTTTTTCAACACTTGAAATTAATACATTATTTTGTAGTTGGACTTTTAGGAAAATTCCATTTTTAAAGATAATATCAAACAGTGAACCTTAGTGGAAAAAAATATTTCTGTACAAACATTTAACATTACTGGGAAAACAAGACAAAATGCCACAAACCATATTGCCTGCTCTACATCCTTCGGCAGAAAACTCAGCTCCTGTTACATATCTGCCAGATGACTTTTGTCTACAAGAAGTTCAGTATGCAAAGCAATAGGTGAATCAGTGCCAGGATCAACATTTCTGTTACTTCCATTATTCAATATGTTCTCTTAAAGAAACAGTGCCACTTTTCTGGTCATTGGTGGAAAATCAAGAGGCATGAAGAAATGTGACAGGATATAAATCTTCTAAATTGTATTCTAACCAGTTATAATGATTACAGATTTTCCATGTTAAGTCTGTTTATTTAAAAAGAAGTATAGATGGCAACACTCAACCTTTAATATCTAGCAATGAGCCTGAGAAATGTTCTGCCTTACCTAGGCAAGTGAAAGTCTCTATAAGTACTACATAGTAAGACCAAAATATATTTATTCTATATTCTGTTTCTTTGGCTAAATTCAATCTATGTTAGCAGTGGGAGTATCCCTATGGACTTTATCGTTATTGTAGGATATTTTAAATTGGGAGTTTACAACCTAAATTGTACTTCTCAAAAAGTTTGTATAAGGCCTCTGTCACATTCACGTGAAGAAAACGAACCGTTTTTTCACGTACGTGTTAAAGGGGTGGTTTGCTCCCCGTGTTCCGTGTTTGTGGCATGTACGTATTCTCCGTGTGTTATACGTAATAACACACGAAGAACGGAAAGCCCCACCTTACCTGCTTCTTCCGGAGATGTCTGCGGTGCTGAATGACAGTTTCCGGAACAGGTCAGGCCCCGCTGACGCTGCTTCCGGCCACCAGGGAAGAAGATGTGTTGTTCAAATTCACGGGGGGACGGATGCAGGAAACAGCTGTGGCAGAGACTGCAGGGCTCGTGGAGGTGAGTATGTGTTTTTTTTATTTTTAACATAACACGTGTGTTTCTCCGGCGCATGTCATGTGGGTCCACATCCACACTACATCCGTGTGGTATGGGTGCGGGCCGTGTGACACTCGTACTGCCGGAGAAAAACGGACATGCCGCCGTATGGAACACACGGACACACGTAAGTACGGAACGGACACTCGTTCCGTTCCTAAATACTTACGTGTGTCCTAACCATTAGGAATACCTAGGTCCACGTGTGTACGAGCCTCCGGTAAGTGAAAAGACTGCCAAACACGTACCAGAGGCACATGAGTGTGGCAGAGGCCTAAACAGGAGCAGGAGGTAACTCGCTTACAATGAAATTTATTCTACTGCAGTTTTTGCCAATTTTAAGATCCCTATACTCAAAATGTTAAACCCATGTTCAATATGGTTAATGGGAGTAAAAATAATTTATGGAAAGTGTAAGGGGCACTTTGCACACTGCGACATCGCAGGTGCGATGTCGGTGGGGTCAAATTGAAAATGACGCACTTCCGGCATCGCATGCGACATCGCAGTGTGTAAAGGCTGGATGATACGATTAACGAGCGCAAAAGCGTCGTAATTGTATCATCGGTGCAGCGTCGGCGTAATCCATGATTACGCTGACGCGACGGTCTGATGTTGTTCCTCGCTCCTGCGGCTGCACACATCGCTGTGTGTGAAGTCGCAGGAGCGAGGAACGTCTCCTACCGGCCTCACTGCGGCTTCCGTAGGATATGCGGAAGGAAGGAGGTGGGCAGGATGTTGACATCCTGCTCATCTCCGCCCCTCCGCTCTGATTGGCCGCCTGCCGTGTGACGTCGCAGTGACGCCGCACGACCCGCCCCCTTAACAAGGAGGCGTGTCGCCGGCCACAGGGACGTCGCACGGCAGGTGAGTGTGTGTGTGAAGCTGGCGTAGCGATAACTTTCGCTACGCCAGCTATCACCACATATCGCTGCTGCGACGGGGGCGGGCACTATCGCACTCGGCATCGCAGCATCGGCCTGCGATGTCGCAGTGTGCAAAGTGCCCCTAAGAGTATGCTGGTGCTATCGAATCAGGAGGAAAATTAAAATACAGTTTACTGTTAACTATAAAAAAGGTTAGAAATTGTTGCCTAATACAAATCAGGTTCCTTGTGCTGAGCACAGATTATATTGGCTGAAAATAAATAGTTTTATTATTTCACAGAAAGACGGAAATTTGTTAATCGTTCCTATGGTACATAACTCCAAATTAGTGGGATAGTACACTTGGTGTAAAACAAAATAACTTATAAGTAGTATGCCTTTAAAGACTGCTGCACGAGAAATGTATTGCTATTAGTGATGAGCGAGTATGCTTGTCACTACTCGGTACTCGCACGAGTATCACTGTACTCAGGCTACTTGGCGGGTACCGAGTAATTTCGCGATACTCGTGCTGTACTCGTGGTCTTCATCCCTGCATGTTGGCGCTCTTTTGAGAGCCAGCCCTCATGCAGGGATTGGCTGGCAGACCACTGCAATGCCACTGCACTGTTAGTTGTGGAATTGCAGTGATTGGCACAACGTGACCGAGCCTTTATACTGGCGGGCGCGCTGTGCTCTGCAAGCAGTCTCATATTCCCTGCTTTCCCCGCCCACAGGCGCCTATGATTGGTTGCAGTGAGACACGCCCCCACGCTGAGTGACAGGTGTCTCACTGCACCCAATCACAGCAGCCGGTGGGCGTGTCTATACTGTGCAGTAAAAAAAATAAATAAATAATTTTAAAAAACTGGCGTGCGGTCCCCATAATTTTAATACCAGCCAGATAAAGCCATACAGCTGAAGGCTGGTATTCTCAGGATGGGGAGCCCCATGTTATGGGGAGCCCCCCAGCCTAACAATATCAGTCAGCAGCCGCCCAGAATTGCCGCATACATTATATGCGACAGTTCTGGGACTGTACCCGGCTCTTCCCGATTTACCCTAGTGCGTTGGCAAATCGGGGTAATAAGGAGTTAATGGCAGCCCATAGCTGCCAATAAGTCCTAGATTAATCATGTCAGGCGTCTCCCCGAGAAACCTTCCATGATTAATCTGTAAATTACAGTTAAAAACACACACACACGAAAAATCCTTTATTAGAAATAAAAAACAATAACAAAGTCCCTCATCACCAATTTATTAACCCCGACAAAGCCCTCCATGTCCGGCGTAATCCACGGACCTCCAGCGTCGCGTCCAGCTCTGCTGCATGCAGGTGACAGGAGCTGCAGAATACACCGCCGCTCCTGTCAGCTTCACACAGCAACTGAGGTGAGTAGCGCGATCAGCTGCTGTCAGTCAGGTAACTCACGGCCACCGCTGGATCCAGCGGTGGCCGCGATTAACCTCAATGACAGCTCAGCTGATCGCTATACTCACCTCAGTTGCTGCGTGGAGCTGACCGGAGAGGCGGTGAGTAGCGCGATCAGCTGAGCTGTCACTGAGGTTACCCGCGGCCACCGCTGCATCCACCGCTGGATCCAGGTAACCTTAGTGACAGCTCAGCTGATCGTGATACTCACCTCAGTTGCTGCGTGGAGCTGACCGGTGCGGCGGTGAGTAGCGTGATCAGCTGAGCTGTCACTGAGGTTACCCGCGGCCACCGCTGCATCCACCGCTGGATCCAGGTAACCTCAGTGACAGCTCAGCTGATCACGCGGCTGTCTTCAGTTGCTGTGTGAAGCTGATAGGAGCGGCGGTGTATTCTGCAGCTCCTGTCACCTTCATGCAGCACAGCTGGATGCGACGCTGGAGGACTGTGGATTACGCCGGACATGGAGGGTTTGTCGGGGTTAATAAATTGGTGATGAGGGACTTTGTTAGTGTTTTTTATTTCTAATAAAGGATTTTTTGGGTGTGTGTGTTTTTTAACTGTAATTTACAGATTAATCATGGAAGGAATCTCGGGGAGACGCCTGACATGGTTAATCTAGGACTTATTGGCAGCTATGGGCTGCCATTAACTCCTTATTACCCCGATTTGCCAACGCACTAGGGTAAATCGGGAAGAGCCGGGTACTGTCCCAGAACTGTCGCATCTAATGTATGCGGCAATTCTGGGCGGCTGCTGACTGATATTGTTAGGCTGGGGGGCTCCCCATAACGTGGAGCTCCCCATCCTGAGAATACCAGCCTTCAGCCGTATGGCTTTATCTAGCTGGTATTAAAATTGGGGGGACCGCACGCCTTTTTTTTAATTATTTAATTATTTATTTCACTGCACAGTATAGACATGCCCACCGGCTGCTGTGATTGGGTGCAGTGAGACACCTGTCACTCAGCGTGGGGGCGTGTCTCACTGCAACCAATCATAGGCGCCGAAAAGAAGGAAAGCAGGGAATACGAGATTGTTTAATGAGCGGCCGGCTTTTTCAAAAGAGGAAAAGCCGCCGGAGTTTAGTGAACAGCTGTGCAGCGCCGCGGCAGTGATCGGGGAACGGTAAGTAAGAGAGAGGGGGGAGAATGACCGACAGACTGTGAGAGGGGGACAGACAAGACAGAGAGAGACCGACAGAGCGAGACCGACCGACGGGAGATAGAATAAAAAAAAAAATGACCGACATCGCTAGTAAAAAGCACAAAACGTGCGTTTTGGACATTGGAGTGCCACACAATGTTTTTACGTAAAATCTTTCATGTAATAATCTCAAAAAGTAACATACACCAGCTCTATCTCACTATTGGGTATGTGCCCTTAACATTTCCGCCATGAAAATTCATTTTGGTGTCATTTTGGAAGGTTTTCTGGTGAGTCCATAAAAATGGCGTAAAACTCGGACAAAATTGTTCACAGCTGTGACTTTTGAGTGATAAATGCTTCAAGGGGTCTTCCCCATGCTGTTGCCATGTCATTTGAGCACTCTTCTGAGACTTTTGTGACATTTTTAGGGTTTCTACATGCTGCCGGGGGTCATTTCAGAAAAATACTCGGGTCTCCCATAGGATAACATTGGGCTCGGTGCTCGGGCCGAGTACACGAGTATCTTGGGATGCTCGGGCCGAGCCTCGAGCACCCGAGCTTTTTGGTACTCGCTCATCACTAATTGCTACACAAAGCTATTTTCATGAATGGCCAACAGAATGTTAGTTGTGGTCATAAAGCTTTTTTGAATTCTGGCTCATATAGTGGATCTTAAGTGATCATGTTTATGACACCTTCATGTCCTAATGCAAGCATCCTCAACCTGTCACCCGCGGGCCCGTAATGTGTGGTTCTCGGCTGTTTTCCAGCTTGGTATATTAACACCTAGGCTAGCAGACAGCTACAGGTGAGTGCATGTCAATAAATTAGAATGTCATCAAAAAGTTAATTTATTTCAATTATTGAGTACAAAAAGTGAAATGCATATATTATTTAGAGTCATTACAAACAGAGTGATCTATTTCAAGTGTTTATTTCTGTTACTGTTGATGATTATGGCTTGCAGCCAATGAACACCAAAAAGTCATTATCTCAGAAAATTAGAATATTATATAAGGCCAACTAAAACATGATTTTAAAGTCAGAAATGTTGGCCTACTGAAAAGTATGTACAGTAAATGCACTCAATACTAGTTCGGGGCTCCTTTTGCATGAATTACTGCATCAATGCGGCGTGGCATGGAAGCGATCAGCCTGTGGCACTGCTGAGGTGTTATGGAAGCCCAGGTTTCTTTGATACCAGCCTTCAGCTCATCTGCATTGTTGTGTCTGGTGTCTCTCCTCTTCCTCTTGATAATACCCCATAGATTCTTTATGGGGTTTAGGTCAGATGAGTTTGCTGGCCAATCAAGCACAGTGATACTGTGGTTCTTTAACCAGGTATTGGTACTTTTGGCAGTGTGGACAAGTGCCAAGTCATGCTGGAAAATGAAATTTCCATCTCCAAAAAGTTTATCGGCAGAGGGAAGTGACTCGCCCAAGGGCTACGGGGTACTTGGTCCCGGGCAGTATATTTATTGAGACAGTTCACTGGGTGGTCGTTGCCCGGTTTCGTGACCCTGGTGGTCGCTCTTAAAAGGGGTATTTACAGGGATATTAATAGAGTTTTTGTCGTGATGCCACCTGTGGTGTGCGGCCCAGTAGGCGTCCGCCGCTGCAGGGTTTTTCTCACCAGGGGTCGATGTCGATTTCAGCCAAGATGGAGTCACTCCCCACAGGCGGAGTGGTTGCCCCGGGAGGGCGGCCGACTGGCTGGTAGTGGGCCGTGGGCGCCGGAGCGCGGAACGGCGTTGACAGTAAATAATGGAAATGAGGCAAGAGCTCCAGTTTAGGTGTTTACTCACTGTTTAGGAGATTGCCCGAGAGCATACTGGCTCACTGCTGGTAAGTCTCTGGTTATCCGGTGCAAGTTCCAGGTGGTTACTGGTGTCAGTGTAAATGTCCTGTTTGTCCTCGCTATCCAGCGACTGGCAGAAGGAACCTGGGCTGAGCTCCAGCTCACAAGCCCCAGGCTCCACAACAGATAGATAAGCTGTGTGTTGCCCCACCAGCACTGGTGCTCTCCTGCACCCAGCTTGGTCTCATGGGACGTCCCTCCTGAAAGCTCACTATGCGTCATGGCTACCTCCTCTTATACCGCGTGTGGCACCTGGATGGCTATCTCTCCCTGTCCACCCCAGTCCACTCCCCCTGTGGCGCAGGCACCTAACGTCATGTGTAATGTGTCTGCTGTGAGCACCGGCAAACCAGCTGTCACTTACCCCAGATAGATACTGCTCCTTAACTCAATTGCAGTACTGTTTAGCGGCCAGAGCCCCAGGGGCACCACAGAAGCATGAAGTGCTCTAAAATTTCCTGGTAGATGGCTGCGCTGACTTTGGTTTTGATAAAACACAATGTACGTACAGCAGCAGATGATATGGCTCCCTAAACCATCACTGATTATGGAAACTTCACACTAGACCTCAAGCAGCTTGGATTGTGGCCTCTCCACTCTTCCTCCAGACTCTGGTACCTTGATTTCCAAATGAAATGCAAAAATGTATTTTCATCTGAAAGCAACATCTTGGACCACTGAGCAACAGTCCAGTTCTTTTTCTCCTTGGCCCAGGTAAGATGCTTTTGGCATTGTCTATTGGTCATGAGTGGCTTGACATAAGCAATGCGACAGTTGTAGCCCATGTCCTGGATACGTCTGTGTGTGGTGGATCTTGAAGAACTGACTCCAGCAGCAGTCCACTCCTTGTAAATCTCTGCAAAATTTTTGAATGGTCTTTTCTTAAAAACAATATCAAGGCTACGGTTATTCCGGTTGCTTGTGCAGCTTTTTCTACCACACTTTCATTCCACTCAACTTTCCATTATTATGCTTGGATAAAGCACTCTGTAAACAGCTAACATCTTTAGCAATGACGTTTTGTGGCTTACCCTCCTTGTGCAGTGTGTCAATAACTGCCTTCTGGAAATCTGTCGAGTCAGCAGTCTTCCCCATGATTGTGTGTCGCCCTGGGCAAGCCAGGGGACACAGGTCATCACACCACCACACCCTACATCCCAGTTAGGAACACCACAGCTAACCAAAAATCCTTGTAGCCTTCCTCTAGAGGCTGATGATTCACACCAGGGGGTGGGCCAGGCGGTTGGCTCCGCCCACCGAGGAGTTCACAGCTCTGGAGGCGGGAGAAACCAGGCAGTCCAGTGAGGGACATGAAGGAGTGAAGAGCAGAGTAGCCCAGGCAGGGCTTGAGTAAACAGCTAAGTGGAGGAGTTAAGGAGGTGAAAGTAGAAAGAAGTAAAGTGGTAAAGGAGGAAAGCAAGAGTGGTGACAGAAAGAAAGCCTGAAGTAGTCCAGCTGTGTGCAGGACAGGTCAGCAAGGTCAGCAACGGCGGTGACTGTCTGGAGGGGGGACCGTGTGGAAGTTCCTGGAAGGACCGCGGACGGGTAGTGGCCCGGCGGTCTGGAGCAGTGTACCGAAGGACAGTCAGCACCAGGGCAGGGGCCTCTCGGACCCCGGCAAGGCTAGGAGTCGCCATAATTTGCCAAATCCGTCAGTGAAGGGGACGTAGATCCCCCAACAACCAAGTCCCGATTGAAGGCAACAGTCCAGCCAGAGTAGGAGAGACACCGCCATCGCCAAGGCACCAGTCTCTCAGGGCCAGCGCCTGCGGGCAAAGAGTAGAGCTCCTCCGGCCCAGCTTGAAGTCGGGGAGCGGGTTACCGGTGGGAATCCATCGCTACCAACACAGAAACAAAGGTGCAAGGAAAAGGGACATCACCGTCACCTACTGGGAGAGCAAGTGCAGCCGTCCGTGGGAACCGTCTTTCCAGCCGTATGGTTTACCGTAAAACTGTGTCAACGTCTCAGGCTGAGTGAGTACCACAGTGCCGCAAGGCACAGCGCTGCCCCCACGTCCCTGCGCCCACCAGGCCCTGCACCTCCCTCACCATCACCGGGCCCCGGGATCACCAACCCCTACCCACGGAGGGGCAACACAACACCTGGCTGCTCCGCATCACCATCCCCGGGATCCCTGTATTGAGCAGCGGTGGTGAAATCACCACAACCGTGGGTGGCGTCACGGACAATAAACTATTCCCACACCCAACAACCCCCCTTTCACTCACGGGCGAGGAGTGCCGCTCGAGAACCCCCAGGATCCGGCCCACAGCTCGAGCCACCACTGAGCAGCAGCCGCCGGACCCGAGCAGAAGGGGTGAGCGTAGTGTGCTGACACCCTCCTCCCCGCCCGCGACAATTGTGTAGTCTACTGAACCAGACTAAGGGACCATTTTAAATGCTTAGGAAGCCTTTGCAGGTGTTTTGTGGTTATTAATCTAATTTTCTGAGATAATGATTTTGGGGTTTTCATTGGCTGTAAACCATAATCATCAACAATGACAGAAATAAACTGTTGAAATAGATCACTTTTTAATGACTCTATATAATGTATGTGTTTCACTTTTTGTATTGAATTACTGAAATAAGTTAACTTTTTGATGATATTGTAATTTATTGAGCTGCACCTGTATGAAGAGCAGGTCTCCAGATGGTGAACTATCTGTATCTGTGTACAGAAGAGCACATCTGGTGCTTGAAGCTGGATGCGACAGTGGGAGTGCTTGATAGGAGAATACTAAACTGCAGGTATTGTGAAAACCCCTGGCTCTTGGTATACAGTCTAAGTAAGATTTCTGTGAAAAAGCTTTGGCTGCCATTAAACCAGTTATGGGCAAGAGTCGAATGTGACTCATGACTAGGGCTGGGCAAACCCGGACTGAAAAAGTCCGGATCCACGCGGTTTTAAAGTTGTCCAGGTGCCAGACCTGGGCTTGGGATTCCGGGTGTTTGATCCAGATCCGGCACGTGACAAAATAAAAAAATAAAGGCAAAATAAAGAAAATAAAAATGAAGTAAGCGCTTCATACTTACCGACGCTCCGGCCTGGATGTATGCTGCACCCGCGCTGCTGTATGCTGCTCCTGCTGCCTCGCTGTGCTGCTCATTTCATGTGCACAGCTTTCCCATACCCGCTGGCCGGCCTGGTGTCTGTGATTGGTTGCAGTCACGTGTGCTCCCAACCTGTGTGGCATATCTCCCTGCATCAAGTCACCGCTGATCGCTGCTCATTCATTCTCTGAAGCTCACAGCTGGCAGCCATGCTGCTCTACGGCTGCTTGCTGTGATATTCAGATGCAGCAGAGCTGTTGTGGGGCCTCATGTGGATTTCTTCGGACCTGCAGGGGTGTGTTGGGGTTAATAAAGTGGTGAAAGAGGGTAGGTTTTTGTATTTTATTCCAAATAAAGGATATTTTCTGTGTTTGTGTTTGTTTACTTTCATTTACAGATTTGGTATGAAATCGGTCATAGACACCGGCCATCATTAATATAGGGCTTAGTGGCACCTGTGTGCTGTTATTAACCTCTTATTACCCCGATTGCCACTGCATCAGGGCATTCGGGAAGAGTCGGTAAAGCAGCGGTCACATCTAATGCATGCGACAATTCCGGGCAGCTGGAGGCTGATATTTTTAGGCTGCACCTCCCCAGGCTGTGAATACAGCCCAGCTACCAGCTTTATCTTGGCTGAGTATGAAAATTGGGGGGACCATACGTCGTTTTTTTTAATTAGTTATACTTATCTAAATATTAAAAAAAAAAAAAGAGCCACATGCGGTTCCTCTTAGGCCAGAGTCACACTTGCTAGGGACTTGCATGAGTCTCACATCACCTAGCACGGCTGCACACTCCTGACAGGAGTGGGTCGGCTGCATATAAATCTATGCAGCTGCATGCTCGTGTCTGGAGAACGTCAGGTCATGCTGGTTGATGAGATGTAAGACTCGTGCAAGTGTGACTCCGGCCTTACAGTGCGCTCACAAGAACCATACGAATCACAAAAGTCTCTCATCGCATCACCTGGCAGCCGCATACTCTCCAGACACAAGTTTGCAGCTGCATAGAACTACATGCAGAAGCACGCTCCTATTTGGAGAGTGTGCGGCTGCTGTGTGATTCGATGTGAGACTCGCCTCGTGCAAGTGTGTGACTCCGGCCTTACGGTGCGCTCGCATGAGTCTCACATCACATCACCTGGCAGCAGTACACTCTCCGGACACAAGTGTGCAGCTGCATAGAACTACATGTAGATGCACACTCCTGCCAGGAGAGTGTGCGACTGCTGGGTGATGTGATGAGAGACTTACACAAGTGTGTGACTCCAGCCTTACTTTGATACACAGCCACGATAAAGCCCGACAGCTGGGGACTGCAGCCATGGGCTTTATCTCTGCTCGTATTAGAATATGGGGACTGTTACGGGGGGTTGTCTGATAATAAAACCCAAAGGAATATCAGACAGTCAGGGTCCACAGTGCAAAGACTCTGCTGCAGACTATGGCAGAGGATAAGGGGTATATACAGTTAGGTCCAGAAATATTTGGACAGTGACACAATTTTCGCGAGTTGGGCTCTGCATGCCACCACATTGGATTTGAAATGAAATCTCTACAACAGAATTCAAGTGCAGATTGTAACGTTTAATTTGAATGTTTGAACAAAAATTATCTGATAGAAATTGTAGGAATTGTACATATTTCTTTACAAACACTCCACATTTTAGGAGGTCAAAAGTAATTGGACAAATAAACCAAACCCAAACAAAATATTTTTATTTTTAATATTTTGTTGCGAATCCTTTGGAGGCAATCACTGCCTTAAGTCTGGAACCCATGGACATCACCAAACGCTGGGTTTCCTCCTTCTTAATGCTTTGCCAGGCCTTTACAGCCGCAGCCTTCAGGTCTTGCTTGTTTGTGGGTCTTTCCGTCTTAAGTCTGGATTTGAGCAAGTGAAATGCATGCTCAATTGGGTTAAGATCTGGTGATTGACTTGGCCATTGCAGAATGTTCCACTTTTTTGCACTCATGAACTCCTGGGTAGCTTTGGCTGTATGCTTTGGGTCATTGTCCATCTGTACTGTGAAGCGCCGTCCGATCAATTTTGCGGCATTTGGCTGAATCTGGGCTGAAAGTATATCCCGATACACTTCAGAATTCATCTGGCTACTCTTGTCTGCTGTTATGTCATCAATAAACACAAGTGACCCAGTGCCATTGAAAGCCATGCATGCCCATGCCATCACGTTGCCTCCACCATGTTTTACAGAGGATGTGGTGTGTCTTGGATCATGTGCCGTTCCCTTTCTTCTCCACACTTTTTCTTCCCATCATTCTGGTACAGGTTGATCTTTGTCTCATCTGTCCATAGAATACTTTTCCAGAACTGAGCTGGCTTCATGAGGTGTTTTTCAGCAAATTTAACTCTGGCCTGTCTATTTTTGGAATTGATGAATGGTTTGCATCTAGATGTGAACCCTTTGTATTTACTTTCATGGAGTCTTCTCTTTACTGTTGACTTAGAGACAGATACACCTACTTCACTGAGAGTGTTCTGGACTTCAGTTGATGTTGTGAACGGGTTCTTCTTCACCAAAGAAAGTATGCGGCGATCATCCACCACTGTTGTCATCCGTGGACGCCCAGGCCTTTTTGAGTTCCCAAGCTCACCAGTCAATTCCTTTTTTCTCAGAATGTACCCGACTGTTGATTTTGCTACTCCAAGCATGTCTGCTATCTCTCTGATGGATTTTTTCTTTTTTTTCAGCCTCAGGATGTTCTGCTTCACCTCAATTGAGAGTTCCTTACACCGCATGTTGTCTGGTCACAGCAACAGCTTCCAAATGCAAAACCACACACCTGTAATCAACCCCAGACCTTTTAACTACTTTATTGATTACAGGTTAACGAGGGAGATGCCTTCAGAGTTAATTGCAGCCCTTAGAGTCCCTTGTCCAATTACTTTTGGCCCCTTGAAAAAGAGGAGGCTATGCATTACAGAGCTATGATTCCTAAACCCTTTCTCCGATTTGGATGTGAAAACTCTCATATTGCAGCTGGGAGTGTGCACTTTCAGCCCATATTATATATATAATTGTATTTCTGAACATGTTTTTGTAAACAGCTAAAATAACAAAACTTGCGTCACTGTCCAAATATTTCTGGACCTAACTGTAAGTGTGCCACTGTAAATAGTAATAGCACAAGTGCAGAGTGCAATACCTCTGTTAAACTCACAGAGGAATATAATTAGAAAATAAAGCAATTCCTCCCTTACTTGGAGGGTGTGTGGTATGGTCTCTGTTAATGGTCACAGAGACAAAAGCAGTGAGTGTGAAATGGCACCTACCTAGGTCCGTTCCTCTAGCGGTGCCAGGAGACGGACAGCAGCGTAAGCCGCACAAAGCTCCTACATGCGTTCGCTCCACTAGTGTGCGAGGACACTAACCACTAGATATGGCACCTGCCTAGGTCCACTCCACTAATGGTGCAAAAGAGACGGACAGCAACATAAGCCGCACAAAGCTCCTACCTATGTTCGCTCCCCTGGTGTGCGAGGATACGAACAACTGCCAGACGCAGTATAAGGAACGTTACCCTAGTGGCAACGTCCACCTACGAGCACCTGCCTATGTCTGTTCCACTAAGATGTAAGGATACGGACCGCAGCCGAAGCTGTAAGGTATAAGAACGCTACCCTGCCGGTAGCGCTCACCTAGCATAGACAGAGAGATGCCCAGAGGGACGTGCACGAGCATCTACTCTCATGCATGAACCAAGAGGACTGAGCACCGGGCGGCGTGTGTCAGGGTCTTATATAGACTCTGTGCCTCATCCAAGATGGAGGACACCAGAGCCAATCCGCTGCCAGAATGACAGCAATGACGTCACGCTGGCCTATCACCGAGCAAAGCGTCACAAGCACATGACCAGCAACCAATCGGCATAGAAGGTGTCAGAGACATGTGACCACGTGTCACAAGCACATGACCAGTGGCTAATCAGCTTAGAAGGTGTCAGAGACATGTGACCTCGTGTCAGCGATGATGTCACCCGCACATGTGCAATGGCTCCAAGATAGGACGTAGTCTCCAGCGCTTGCACATGTGCAGTAGCAAGAAATTCGAACATAGTCTCCAGTGCTCGCACATGTGCAGTAGCAAGAAATCCGAACATAGTCTCCAGTGCCACAGCAACCGTAACAGGGACCTTGCGCCGCTGGTTTTATTTATTCATTTATTTTTATACCACAATACTCACCTGCAGACAGCTACTCTGATTTCTCTGCCGACTGGCCGTCCTGGCGCCTGTGATTGATTGCAGTCAGCTGACACACTGCCACTAAGGGTGGGGGCGTGTCTAACTGCAACCAATTAAACGCTCCGGTGGAGGGGAAAGCAATGATTATTCAATGAAGGTTAATTGTTGGCTCTGGAAGTGACCTGGAAGTACCATGATGGAGGTTAAGTGAGAACACCGTGCATGCTCCTACCCCCATATCCCTTCAGCCAAAATTTTTAATCTGGTTCCCATAAACTTATATGGGTACCAGATTTTGGACCGGATACAGGTTTTTTTAAAAATTCAGCAGGGACCCACCGGTCCCGGTTTTCTGCGAGTTCGATCAGCTCTACTTATGACTAGTGATGAGCGAGTACTAAAAAGCTCGGGTGCTCGAAGCTCGGGCCGAGCCTCCCAAGATACTCGTGTACTCGGCCCGAGCACCGAGCCCAATGTTATCCTATGGGAGACCCGAGTATTTTTGTGAAATGACCCCCCGGCAGCATGTAGAAACCCTAAAAATGTCACAAAAGTCTCAGAAGAGTGCTCAAATGACATGGCATCAGCATGGGGAAGACCCCTTGAAGGATTTATCACTCAAAAGTCACAGCTGTGAACAATTTTGTCCAAGTTTTACGCCATTTTTACGGACTCACCAGAAAACCTTCCAAAATGACACCAAAATGAATTTTCATGGCGGAAATGTTAAGGGCACATACCCAATAGTGAGATAGAGCTGGTGTATGTTACTTTTTGAGATTATTACATGAAAGATTTTACATGAAAACCTTGTGTGGCACTCCGATGTCCAAAACGCACGTTTTGTGCTTTTTACTAGCGATGTCGGTCATTTTTTTTTTTTATTCTATCTCCCTCAGTCCGTCGGTCTGTCTCTCTCTGTCTTGTCTGTCCCCCTCTCACAGTCTGTCGGTCAGTTCCCCCCCCTCTCTCTTACTTACCGTTCCCCGATCACTGCCGCGGCGCTGCACAGCTGTTCAAACTCCGGTGGCTTTTCCTCTTTTGAAAAAGCCGGCCGCTCATTAATCAATCTCCTATTCCCTGCTGTCCTGCTTTTCGGCGCCTATGATTGGTTGCAGTGAGACACGCTCCCACACTGAGTGACAGCTGTCTCACTGCACCCAATCACAGCAGCCGGTGTGTGTATACTGTGCAGTGAAATAAATAATTAAATAATTAAAAAAAACGGCGTGCGGTCCCCCCAATTTTAATACCAGCCAGATAAAGCCATACGGCTGAAGGCTGGTATTCTCAGGATGGGGAGCTCCACGTTATGGGGAGCCCCCCACCCTAACAATATCAGTCAGCAGCCGCCCAGAATTGCCGCATACATTAGATGCGACAGTTCTGGGGCTGTACCCGGCTCTTCCCGATTTACCCTGGTGCTTTGGCAAATCGGGGTAATAAGGAGTTAATGGCAGCCCGTAGCTGCCACTAAATCCTAGATTAATCATGTCAGGCGTCTATGAGATACCTTCCATGATTAATCTGTAAATTACAGTTAAAAAACACACACACCCGAAAAATCCTTTATTAGAAATAAAAAACACTAACAAAGTCCCTCATTACCAATTTATTAACCCCGACAAACCCTCCATGTCCGGCGTACTGCACAGTCCTCCAGCGTCGCGTCCAGCTCTGCTGCATGGAAGTGACAGGAGCTGCAGAATACACCGCCGCTCCGGTCACCTCCACGCAGCTAATGAGATGAGTATAGCGATCAGCTGAGCTGTCACTGAGGTTACCTGGATCCAGCGGTGGATGCAGCGGTGGCCGCGGGTAACCTCAGTGACAGCTCAGCTGATCGCGCTACTCACCACCGCTCCAGTCAGCTCCATGCACCAACTGAGGTGAGTATAGCGATCAGCTGCTGTCACTGAGGTTAATCGCGGCCACCGCTGGATCCAGCGGTGGCCGGGAGTTACCTGACTGACAGCAGCTGATCGCGCTATTCCCTTCATTAGCTGCGTGGAGGTGACCGGAGCGGCGGTGTCTTCTGCAGCTCCTGTCACTTCCATGCAGCAGAGCTGGACGCGACGCTGGAGTCCGTGGAGTACGCCGGACATGGAGGGTTTGTCGGGGTTAATAAATTGGTAATGAGGGACTTTGTTAGTGTTTTTTATTTCTAATAAATGATTTTTCGGGTGTGTGTGTTTTTTAACTGTAATTTACAGATTAATCATGGAAGGAATCTCGGGGAGACGCCTGACATGATTAATCTAGGATTTAGTGGCAGCTATGGGCTGCCATTAACTCCTTATTACCCCGATTTGCCAACGCACTAGGGTAAATCGGGAAGAGCCGGGTACAGCCCCAGAACTGTCGCATATAATGTATGCGGCAATTCTGGGCAGCTGCTGACTGATATTGTTAGGGTGGGGGGCTCCCCATAACGTGGAGCTCCCCATCCTGAGAATACCAGCCTTCAGCTGTATGGCTTTATCTGGCTGGTATTAAAATTGGGGGGACCGCACGCCGTTTTTTTTAATTATTTATTTATTTATTTTACTGCACAGTATAGACCCGCCCACCGGCTGCTGTGATTGGGTGCAGTGTGACACCTGTCACTCAGCGTGGGGGCGTGTCTCACTGCAACCAATCATAGGCGCCTGTGGGCGTGGAAAGCAGGGAATATGAGATGGCTGTGTACAGAGCACAGCGCGCCGGCCGGTATAAAGGCTCGGTCACGCTGTGCAGGCCGGCCAATCACTGCAATTCCACAACTAACAGGGCTGTGGCATTGCAGTGGTCTGCCAACCAATCCCTGCATGAGGGCTGGCTCTCAAAAGAGCGCCAACATGCAGAAATGAAGACCACGAGTAAAGCACGAGTATTGCAAAATTACTCGGTACCCGCCGAGTAGCCCGAGTACAGTGATACTCGTGCGAGTACCGAGTAGTAACAAGCATACTCGCTCATCACTACTTATGACCCTTTCTCTGAGCTGAATGTGGCTATCAAGGTCAGAAAGGTTGGGAACACTGTCTTAATGGAACATATGAGAATGGATTGTCTTCATGACAAATCATATTAAGTCACTGATGTACATACTTCTAAGTACTCTTCATTAAAAAAACAATGGTCCAGAATATTGTTTCACTTCTATTTCCACAAAGATAGAATGCTAACCTTAGTCACTATGAAACACTTTAGTAGGAATTTACCGCTTATGAATGTAATGTATACTTTAATCTTTCTTATCTTAGCCCTTGGTGATTACCTCTTTCCAAACATTTGTCCAATATTTCTCCAATATTCAGTGTGTAAGTATAGTATTTACTTATCTACAGTTCTGATGGTATACCTGTATTTGATTGGGTCACACTTGGTCATACAGTCACTCCCTCTATTTAGCAGGTCATGTTTTGTCAAACTTCTTGTGATGTATGCTTTTACACTACTACTAAAAGAGAATATTCATTACCAATCTATGGCCACTATGAAGATGGTAGTGATCACTCAGCACTCTGCTACCAAGAATATGATTGCTCGCTGGCTCATCTTATGCTTTTTGAAGGCCGAAAATTTTTTGATGTCGAATGTAAATCTGCTTATGTACTCAGGGAATAAGCTATTGACAATATTTATGGTGATTAAACATTAGTATTAGCATATTGTATCGGCTAATTTAAATCAGCCTTAAAGTGGTATTCCCATCTCCCCGATCCCATTCCTGTTATGATCTGGAACCATGAAAGACCACCATAAATCATTGGTAAAAGGTGACAAGAACATTGGCAACTAATCTGGCCGCCATCGCCTTACTAACCATCAACACTAGAAGTAGCCGAGGGGTGAACTAACATCCTGTGCACCGCGAACCCAGCCGGAGAACTAGCTATCCTAAAGGAAGGAAAGATGAATAACTCTCTGCCTCAGAAAATAGAAAAGAATAGCAAGCCCCCCACATTAAAAGACTGTGGTGATATAGGAAAACACAATACACAGATAGATGATAGGATTAGCAAAAGGTGAGGCCCCAATGACTAAATAGGACAGGATAGGAAAGGGACTGAGGTGGCCAGAGAAAAACCCTGCAAAAATCCAAATACCTGATAGTACAAAAAAGCCCTCAGATCACTAAATCTGAACTCCATCCTGTACCAGGTGCTCTTGTCATACCAATGAACAGAAAGCAGGAATCATTACAAATTCAAGAAGCAACAAACACATGGACTTATAGGAGCAATACTCCAAACATAGCTGCATGGAGCTTCACAGCTAAGCAACTGAGAGGGAATATTCCTGCATGCAAATAAACCAACAACAACCACAGCAAAATACAAACTCAGATAAGAGCAAAAAGAACCAAACATCAAATAAAGAGCAAAGCACTTATCTGAGGTAGATGTGGTCTGGAGCAGGATGAAGCAGGCTGGTGAACAAAGAACAACTGACATCCGGCATAGCCTGCTAGCAGACCAAGGTTTAAATAGGCAGAGAGTTAGCAATGGAAACGCCCATTGCTCAACACACCTGGTCTCTGACCAAACCATTCCTGGCCACAAGAGGGAGCCTCACAGCAGCCAAAGCATAACTGACATTCACAACACATTCCAATATGTAGTAGACGTAGTAATAATATTAGCAAATACCTGCAATTAGAAAAGTTGTATAGTATTCCTGCAGAGCATTGTAGCTTAGGTATTCATGGTTATAACCATGAACAACTAACTAGCTGTAGCTATTAGAGTGCATGCAACCATGGATATTTAAACTATAGTACCCTGCATGTGAGGTAACAGAAATGGCTATATCAGGAGAACTATACTACATTTCTAATTACAGGTATTTGATATTATTATTATTATTATATACACCAACTACATATTGAAATAGGATTTTGGAGATAGGAATAACCCTTTAATTCTTTTTCAACCTATTTGCCTACATGAAACTGAAAAGGAAGAAGTGAAGCTCACAATTCTGTTTAAGAAATTTAGGCACCAGTTCATAGAAGCTTAAACGCCAGAAATCTAGGTAAAAAAGCTAAGAAATGTTGTTAAATTTTTTGTGCAACGCAAGGTTGAGTGAAATATTTTATGGCTTTTGGCATTTTTATGCTATATTTGCCCAGCTCCGACAAAGTGGGCAGAGCTGGGGCATGATGGGGGTGCGATGGGGTGTGGCAACTCTCTCTCATGAAATTCATGACAAGCGGTGGCGACCCTTACACAGAAGCACACGCCACTTCGTGCCTCACCTGCTTCATTAAAAGGCATGTGTCTTTTAGTGTATCAGGAGCCTCTGACTCCACCCTGCCGCCTCACCAAGAATAGCATGAATAATATATTTAAGCCAAAGTGCACAAAATTTGACCAGTTTTTCAACAGTTCTGGGAAACTATACTTACAGCAGAAAAGAGGGCAACTAGTCCAGTCAGCCCAGGCCAAGAAATCTAAAGCACTGACAGGATGCAGCCAGACCCCTTAATAATTGAGGCTTCACAGGTGAAGGGTGGAGCAATCACTCAAACGGTACCACTAGTGGAGGGGGTGATGCTAGATGATAAAATTGCACACTAGTGGTGTGCATAGGGCGCTGTTCACACATGTATGCGCATGGTGTCCGGCTAGCATACTATTAGTGGTGCCCATACTATTCGATCAGGCGGGTTTCTTGGACAATACTCAAATGCAGCACGCAGGGACAGGGGCTCCATTATGTACAGCCTGTATTAAGAGGCCTGGCTGCATCCTGTATAAAAAAGGAAAAACATCCTGTTCTAGGAAACTGTCATGACTGTTATGGCTGCCTTCATGTTTTGGAGCCTAGTGGCAGCTTGAGGACTGGAGCATCTTATTTTTATCTGTGACTCTGCATTTAAATGTTGTTTCATTTCCTTTGGTACTGAAGTAGTTAAATGTCAGTTTTTCTCTTAGCAGCTCTCCAGCAGTTGAGGTCAGCTGCACCTGCTTTGTAGACACACCCCCTTGTGTTTAAATAGCTAGGTCTCCCACCAAGTTTTGCTGACTATACAAAGCCATTTGTACGAAAGCCGCCTTGGTGAAAGGAGCTGCTGTGGATTCTCTTGAGGTCATGTCCTCTCCATTTTTGGTTGTTTATCCCCCCTTTTGTCTCTCCTACCCTCTTTTCTCTTTAGTGCATTGGGGGGTATAGTGTACCTCACTAGCCTCTCACTATTCAGGGCATCTGTTGGGTTTCCCAGGGTCTCAGGAAGCTGCTCGGTGAAAGTTGCGGAGACTGTATAGGGACTGGCTAGGAGCATAGGGATAGCTACAGATGAAGTTAGGAGGTGTCCAACTACCTTCTCACTAGTCCCAAGGCCCACCGTTGTTATTGTGTCCCCAGTGTCCCCCTTGTCTGTGGTGTTTTTGAGGTGTGATTTTGTTGTGTGTCAGGCTTCGGTTGGTCTGAATGCGCTTGCATCAGATGTTGCATGACAGAACCATCCAATAGAACTGAAATTCACAATAGGGTTAAAAAATTATGTCTTACACTATTTTGTGTGTTGTCGATAATTCTTTTGAATTGTCCAGTACTTCAGGTATAATAATGTTTTACAGAATATAAAATGCTCACTAAAATCTAATTTACATGAACAAACACAGTAATGTCCCTTAATACCCTGCAAGGTCTGTCATCTTACTTCATTGTTTGTTATTTGCATGGTTGCTATGGTTAGGTAATGGATATGTCTGAGTTAGGTTCCTCAAGCACACTTTCTTGGCTTACGATTTGTTTTATTGTTTGTTAGCCACTTGTATATGTTTTTATATTTTGAACTATGAGAAATGAGGTGGAAGGCTTGGTGAGCAGTTCTACAGAATGAGCTGAGTGCATTGCACGACATTCAATCTCACGGAAACATGTTGTTTAGTAAAAATTCTAAACAAACATCACTTAAGGATTATACTTTAGGATGAAGAAAACACTTACAATGAAAATTACATTTCACATTTCTTTAGTCCAATAACTTTATTATTTACATATATAGCATTCCAGAGCACATTACAGACATCATCATCACTGTCCACATTGGGGTTACTCTCTTTCAGTGTATATTTGGAGTGTGGAAGGAAACTAAAAACCCACAGAGAACATACAAATCTCTTGCGGATGTTGGGATTCAAGCCCATGACTGCGGGGGTGCAAATAACAGTGCTAACCACTGGACCACCATGCTGTCACTTAGCATTGAAGCTAAAACAGAGATTAGAGAGGATAAGTATAGATTCCCATTGGCCAGGGGGTATCCTTCTTGTCCAATCTAATTAAAAAAAGGCATTTCTAGATGTTATAAACCATCTAACAAAACTATATTGGTGTGCTGTCAAGTATGTACTACTACTATTAAATGTATCCTTTTTCACCTGCTGTGTCTATATACTGTATTTCTAGAGGCCCAGCAGCTGGCCCTCAGTCATTTTTAGAGGGCCAACAGTCGGCCCTCACTCAGAATTTTTAGAGGGACAGCAGCTGGCCCTCACTCAACTGACAAACTTTGAGTAATCAACCAATGTGGTGAGCGACTATGAAGCCATTATCAGAGTAACCATCCCACTTCTATGTCTACTCAAACACTCCCTGCTCACAATTAAAGAGGAAGCTTTGCATGTGGATCTTGTGGAGATGGAGAAAGTATGCAGGGTGCTACGTGTTTGCATATCCTGACTTCTTGCACTGGAAACGTTGCTGTTTAGGCTTGTGGACTTTGAGGATTTAAGAAACCTGATGGTAGCGGCCATCCTGCGGTACTCGGTCCCCAACTGCCAGTATATTTCCTGGTGTGCTGTCCCTGCTTTACACCTGCATGTCTTCCATAGCATCACCCATACCCTGATCAATGCAGTTAGGTTGCACTAGTAGTATACCTGTAGAAGGACTATAAATCAATATACACTGACTATATGCTTCTTATCCAAAACTATCCCTCCTCCAGCAGCTATCCCTACACTGAATGTAGCTAACTGTGGTATTAAAAGAGAAAGTATTAGATGTAGGCTTGAAAAGTACTTTCGGTTTTAGGTTCTAGCAGCAAGTTCTGTAAAGCTAGAATACCTGCCTACAGGCCTCTAATACACTATGACTACTCCATCAGCTTGCCTACACTAAATACAGCTAAGAGCAGTATTATTAGAGAATAGAATAGATTATTTAGATAGCAGCAACATGGTCTGTAAGGCTAGAATCCCTGCCTACATGACTCTAATATACTATCCCTTCTCCATCACCTTTACGTTCACTAAATGCAGCTAATACAGGCATTATTAGAGAATAGAATAGCTTTTTTTGCGTAGCAGCAACAAGGTTTGTAAGGCTAGAATCCCTGTCTACAAAGTTTTTATACACTCTCCCTTCTCCAGCAGCTTTCCCTACACTAAATAAGAGCAATGTTATTATAAAATTAGCCCTAAAAAGGACCGTTGGTTTAATGTCCTGTCATCTGTCATATAACACATTGTCCCTTCTGCAGAATGCAAAAGCATTGTACTGGTTCCAGGTATAGAACGCACATGTGCGAATCGAGCGCAGGAAAGAAGTTGCCGAGCACAGAGTCGAAACACTGAGAACTGAAGTGTAGATGGCGTATAGAGCCATCATTGAAATGCACATTGTATTGACATGACAAATGGATAGTGGCAAAGAAGGGTCAGTGGAAAGGGCCCATAATATACTGATCTCTTGTATATCTAGAGTGTGTATAAACACATATACCCATATATAAGTTGTGATATACAATACAATATATTGTAATAAATGAATACCTGTACAAATGAATAGTAAATGGGGCCAGAGGTCTCTTAATAACTAATATGGGGTGGGTACGCTCAGCAGCTTCTTTCTTGTGCTCACTTCGCGCATGCATGTTCTATACCTGGATCCAGTACAACGCTTTTGCATTCCTTCTTTTTGGCCTGCACGCTTGCTGTATCACATTGCACATGCACGAGCGGCAAAATCAGTTCTGGTCCAAATCACACCTGTCGGTTGCACACAGGTGATTCTCCTTACAGGCAACAGACATGGCTATATGTACCATATGTTGTATGACCCATATGCACTTCCCCTGACGAAGCCGCAGCAGGCAGCGATACATGAAGGGCACTGCACCTGGGTCCATACATCCCTAGAAGTCTTTCCCACTATGTGTGGCTCATAGTCTGATTTCTCAGACTGTTGTTCAGGCTACTGACCATGCTCAGGCACTTAGTGCATCAGAGGCAAGGCCGGTAAGGACAGAACTGGGCATGTCCGTGATGTGGCAGGCTCTGATAGGCTGACACACATCAGGGGGCCCACCACTATGACACGACACCTCACCATTGGTCGTCAGACGATGACTGATGAGGTGTTTGGGGCGTGGCTGCCATGAGGTCATCAATGATGTGGTGGTTCCGGATAGGCCTCTTGTGATGTCGCTGATGACATGGCACTCCGCTATTTGACCCTGGAGGTGCCATTGTGGTCCACCCTGGGTTTGGGGCGGACCCAGGTTATAAAAGGGGCTGGAGACAACATGGAGGTGCTCAGTCTTCTCATATGCTTGCTGTAAGCGCACTTCCATGTATAGAGCCCATTGCGGCATAAGCCTTTGTTTGGAAGCGGTAAGTAGGGTTAGGCGTCTGGTGCTTGTCACACGAAGACACCCGTGGCTCAGCAAGTTAGGGTCAGGTGCTGGGCTTCCACCTCCTACCGTCCAAAACTGCTTGTGCAGCCCAGTGGAGTTGACTGGGCTGCGGCAGCTGCGCCTCCTGTCCGGTTATGCCCCCTACGCACACGGACAGCGTACACCAGGCCCCCTGTGGCGTTAACAAGGAGTTCCTGGGCTGGGTATGTATACCCTGTTCACCTTGTATCGGCTTCCCAGTCAATGCTACTGGTGTGACCACCTGGCATGAAGTGTCCTTCACACACGTGGCCAGTGGAGAGGTGACCAGAAACGCTAATCGGAGGACCGCTCTGCCTGACGTGTCCTACACACGTGGCCAACGTGGCGGTCTTTCGGTCAACGCTACCTGGTCACCACCTGGCCTGACGTGTTCCCTGCACATGTGGTCGGTGTAGCGCCAGGTGCACCAAAATGCTAACTGGGTTGTCGTTCGGTCTGACGTGTCCCTACAAACGTGACCGGTTCCCAGGTTTCCTGGGTTATCTCAGAGCCATCCAGCTCTGTATTCTCTGCCTAACCTTCAGATTGCCAGCAGCTCCTTTGTCATCTGGAGCACGGTGGGCCCCGACTGGCGATTGGGATGGTTACCACCTTATCCTGATCTACCAGTCCCCCGTAAAAACCCCACCAACACCTATTGCCGATCCACATTATACATATATAGCCTGGGTCTCAGCTTCCCATACACGGTAGGTTTTTGAACTGCAAGAGAGGACACACATTAGCTAGGGACCCCAATGTAAGGGAATACTGTGACGAGGTGTTGGGGCTCTGTTGTACTGATCAATTCAATAGCTACATTTCTCTTTAGTCTTAAAGTTCATAGCAGTTATGCAGATACCATTGTCATATTTTGTCATATTTGGCTTCAAAAAGCCAGGGAAGGAGTCTTGCGAGGATAATTTGCATATTCCCAGTGCCTTCTGGGATAAGTGAAGAGTCACCGCGAGCTCAAGAAGAACCGAACCGGGTTTTGGCCGTTACAGCCGGAAGGAAGACTTCTGAAAGCCAGGGAAGGAGTCTTGTGAGGATGATTTGCATATTCCCAGTGCCTTCTGGGATAAGTGAAGAGTCACCGCGAGCTCAAGGAGAACCGGGTTTTGGCCGTTACAGCCGGAAGGAAGACTTCTGAAAGCCAGGGAAGGAGTCTTGCGAGGATAATTTGCATATTCCCAGTGCCTTCTGGGATAAGTGAAGAGTCACCGCGAGCTCAAGGAGAACCGGGTTTTGGCCGTTACAGCCGGAAGGAAGACTTCTGAAAGCCAGGGAAGGAGTCTTGCGAGGATAATTTGCATATTCCCAGTGCCTTCTGGGATAAGTGAAGAGTCACCGCGAGCTCAAGGAGAACCAGGTTTTGGCCGTTACAGCCGGAAGAAAGACTTCTGAAAGCCAGGGAAGGAGTCTTGCGAGGATAATTTGCATATTCCCAGTGCCTTCTGGGATAAGTGAAGAGTCACCGCGAGCTCAAGGAGAACCGGGTTTTGGCCGTTACAGCCGGAAGGAAGACTTCTGAAAGCCAGGGAAGGAGTCTTGCGAGGATAATTTGCATATTCCCAGTGCCTTCTGGGATAAGTGAAGAGTCACCGCGAGCTCAAGAAGAACCGGGTTTTGGCCGTTACAGCCGGAAGGAAGACTTCTGAAAGCCAGGGAAGGAGTCTTGCGAGGATAATTTGCATATTCCCAGTGCCTTCTGGGATAAGTGAAGAGTCACCGCGAGCTCAAGGAGAACCGGGTTTTGGCCGTTACAGCCGGAAGGAAGACTTCTGAAAGCCAGGGAAGGAGTCTTGCGAGGATAATTTGCATATTCCCAGTGCCTTCTGGGATAAGTGAAGAGTCACCGCGAGCTCAAGGAGAACCGGGTTTTGGCCGTTACAGCCGGAAGGAAGACTTCTGAAAGCCAGGGAAGGAGTCTTGCGAGGATAATTTGCATATTCCCAGTGCCTTCTGGGATAAGTGAAGAGTCACCGCGAGCTCAAGGAGAACCGGGTTTTGGCCGTTACAGCCGGAAGGAAGACTTCTGAAAGCCAGGGAAGGAGTCTTGCGAGGATAATTTGCATATTCCCAGTGCCTTCTGGGATAAGTGAAGAGTCACCGCGAGCTCAAGGAGAACCGGGTTTTGGCCGTTACAGCCGGAAGGAAGACTTCTGAAAGCCAGGGAAGGAGTCTTGCGAGGATAATTTGCATATTCCCAGTGCCTTCTGGGATAAGTGAAGAGTCACCGCGAGCTCAAGGAGAACCGGGTTTTGGCCGTTACAGCCGGAAGGAAGACTTCTGAAAGCCAGGGAAGGAGTCTTGCGAGGATAATTTGCATATTCCCAGTGCCTTCTGGGATAAGTGAAGAGTCACCGCGAGCTCAAGGAGAACCGGGTTTTCGCCGTTACAGCCGGAAGGAAGACTTCTGAAAGCCAGGGAAGGAGTCTTGCGAGGATAATTTGCATATTCCCAGTGCCTTCTGGGATAAGTGAAGGGTCACCGCGAGCTCAAGGAGAACCGGGTTTTGGCCGTTACAGCCGGAAGGAAGACTTCTGAAAGCCAGGGAAGGAGTCTTGCGAGGATAATTTGAATATTCCCAGTGCCTTCTGGGGTAAGTGAAGAGTCACCGCGAGCTCAAGGAGAACCGGGTTTTGGCCGTTACAGCCGGAAGGAAGACTTCTGAAAGCCAGGGAAGGAGTCTTGCGAGGATAATTTGCATATTCCCAGTGCCTTCTGGGATAAGTGAAGAGTCACCGCGAGCTCAAGGAGAACCGGGTTTTGGCCGTTACAGCCGGAAGGAAGACTTCTGAAAGCCAGGGAAGGAGTCTTGCGAGGATAATTTGCATATTCCCAGTGCCTTCTGGGATAAGTGAAGAGTCACCGCGAGCTCAAGGAGAACCGGGTTTTGGCCGTTACAGCCGGAAGGAAGACTTCTGAAAGCCAGGGAAGGAGTCTTGCGAGGATAATTTGCATATTCCCAGTGCCTTCTGGGATAAGTGAAGGGTCACCGCGAGCTCAAGGAGAACCGGGTTTTGGCCGTTACAGCCGGAAGGAAGACTTCTGAAAGCCGGGGAAGGAGTCTTGCGAGGATAATTTGCATATTCCCAGTGCCTTCTGGGATAAGTGAAGAGTCACCGCGAGCTCAAGGAGAACCGGGTTTTGGCCGTTACAGCCGGAAGGAAGACTTCTGAAAGCCAGGGAAGGAGTCTTGCGAGGATAATTTGCATATTCCCAGTGCCTTCTGGGATAAGTGAAGAGTCACCGCGAGCTCAAGGAGAACCGGGTTTTGGCCGTTACAGCCGGAAGGAAGACTTCTGAAAGCCAGGGAAGGAGTCTTGCGAGGATAATTTGCATATTCCCAGTGCCTTCTGGGATAAGTGAAGAGTCACCGCGAGCTCAAGGAGAACCGGGTTTTGGCCGTTACAGCCGGAAGGAAGACTTCTGAAAGCCAGGGAAGGAGTCTTGCGAGGATAATTTGCATATTCCCAGTGCCTTCTGGGATAAGTGAAGAGTCACCGCAAGCTCAAGGAGAACCGGGTTTTGGCCGTTACAGCCGGAAGGAAGACTTCTGAAAGCCAGGGAAGGAGTCTTGCGAGGATAATTTGCATATTCCCAGTGCCTTCTGGGATAAGTGAAGAGTCACCGCGAGCTCAAGGAGAACCGGGTTTTGGCCGTTACAGCCGGAAGGAAGACTTCTGAAAGCCAGGGAAGGAGTCTTGCGAGGATAATTTGCATATTCCCAGTGCCTTCTGGGATAAGTGAAGAGTCACCGCGAGCTCAAGCAGAACCGGGTTTTGGCCGTTACAGCCGGAAGGAAGACTTCTGAAAGCCAGGGAAGGAGTCTTGCGAGGATAATTTGCATATTCCCAGTGCCTTCTGGGATAAGTGAAGAGTCACCGCGAGCTCAAGCAGAACCGGGTTTTGGCCGTTACAGCCGGAAGGAAGACTTCTGAAAGCCAGGGAAGGAGTCTTGCGAGGATAATTTGCATATTCCCAGTGCCTTCTGGGATAAGTGAAGAGTCACCGCGAGCTCAAGGAGAACCGGGTTTTGGCCGTTACAGCCGGAAGGAAGACTTCTGAAAGCCAGGGAAGGAGTCTTGCGAGGATAATTTGCATATTCCCAGTGCCTTCTGGGATAAGTGAAGAGTCACCGCGAGCTCAAGGAGAACCGGGTTTTGGCCGTTACAGCCGGAAGGAAGACTTCTGAAAGCCAGGGAAGGAGTCTTGCGAGGATAATTTGCATATTCCCAGTGCCTTCTGGGATAAGTGAAGAGTCACCGCGAGCTCAAGGAGAACCGGGTTTTGGCCGTTACAGCCGGAAGGAAGACTTCTGAAAGCCAGGGAAGGAGTCTTGCGAGGATAATTTGCATATTCCCAGTGCCTTCTGGGATAAGTGAAGAGTCACCGCGAGCTCAAGGAGAACCGGGTTTTGGCCGTTACAGCCGGAAGGAAGACTTCTGAAAGCCAGGGAAGGAGTCTTGCGAGGATGATTTGCATATTCCCAGTGCCTTCTGGGATAAGTGAAGAGTCACCGCGAGCTCAAGGAGAACCGGGTTTTGGCCGTTACAGCCGGAAGGAAGACTTCTGAAAGCCAGGGAAGGAGTCTTGCGAGGATAATTTGCATATTCCCAGTGCCTTCTGGGATAAGTGAAGAGTCACCGCGAGCTCAAGGAGAACCGGGTTTTGGCCGTTACAGCCGGAAGGAAGACTTCTGAAAGCCAGGGAAGAAGTCTTGCGAGGATGATTTGCATATTCCCAGTGCCTTCTGGGATAAGTGAAGAGTCACCGCGAGCTCAAGGAGAACCGGGTTTTGGCCGTTACAGCCGGAAGGAAGACTTCTGAAAGCCAGGGAAGGAGTCTTGCGAGGATAATTTGCATATTCCCAGTGCCTTCTGGGATAAGTGAAGAGTCACCGCGAGCTCAAGGAGAACCGGGTTTTGGCCGTTACAGCCGGAAGGAAGACTTCTGAAAGCCAGGGAAGGAGTCTTGCGAGGATAATTTGCATATTCCCAGTGCCTTCTGGGATAAGTGAAGAGTCACCGCGAGCTCAAGGAGAACCGGGTTTTGGCCGTTACAGCCGGAAGGAAGACTTCTGAAAGCCAGGGAAGGAGTCTTGCGAGGATAATTTGCATATTCCCAGTGCCTTCTGGGATAAGTGAAGAGTCACCGCGAGCTCAAGGAGAACCGGGTTTTGGCCGTTACAGCCGGAAGGAAGACTTCTGAAAGCCAGGGAAGGAGTCTTGCGAGGATAATTTGCATATTCCCAGTGCCTTCTGGGATAAGTGAAGAGTCACCGCGAGCTCAAGGAGAACCGGGTTTTGGCCGTTACAGCCGGAAGGAAGACTTCTGAAAGCCAGGGAAGGAGTCTTGCGAGGATAATTTGCATATTCCCAGTGCCTTCTGGGATAAGTGAAGAGTCACCGCGAGCTCAAGGAGAACCAGGTTTTGGCCATTACAGCCGGAAGGAAGACTTCTGAAAGCCAGGGAAGGAGTCTTGCGAGGATAATTTGCATATTCCCAGTGCCTTCTGGGATAAGTGAAGAGTCACCGCGAGCTCAAGGAGAACTGGGTTTTGGCCGTTACAGCCGGAAGGAAGACTTCTGAAAGCCAGGGAAGGAGTCTTGCGAGGATAATTTGCATATTCCCAGTGCCTTCTGGGATAAGTGAAGAGTCACCGCGAGCTCAAGGAGAACCGGGTTTTGGCCGTTACAGCCGGAAGGAAGACTTCTGAAAGCCAGGGAAGGAGTCTTGCGAGGATAATTTGCATATTCCCAGTGTCTTCTGGGATAAGTGAAGAGTCACCGCGAGCTCAAGGAGAACTGGGTTTTGGCCGTTACAGCCGGAAGGAAGACTTCTGAAAGCCAGGGAAGGAGTCTTGCGAGGATGATTTGCATATTCCCAGTGCCTTCTGGGATAAGTGAAGAGTCACCGCGAGCTCAAGGAGAACCGGGTTTTGGCCGCTACAGCCGGAAGGAAGACTTCTGAAAGCCAGGGAAGGAGTCTTGCGAGGATGATTTGCATATTCCCAGTGCCTTCTGGGATAAGTGAAGAGTCACCGCGAGCTCAAGGAGAACCGGGTTTTGGCCGTTACAGCCGGAAGGAAGACTTCTGAAAGCCAGGGAAGGAGTCTTGCGAGGATGATTTGCATATTCCCAGTGCCTTCTGGGATAAGTGAAGAGTCACCGCGAGCTCAAGGAGAACCGGGTTTTGGCCGTTACAGCCGGAAGGAAGACTTCTGAAAGCCAGGGAAGGAGTCTTGCGAGGATGATTTGCATATTCCCAGTGCCTTCTGGGATAAGTGAAGAGTCACCGCGAGCTCAAGGAGAACCGGGTTTTGGCCGTTACAGCCGGAAGGAAGACTTCTGAAAGCCAGGGAAGGAGTCTTGCGAGGATAATTTGCCTATTCCCAGTGCCTTCTGGGATAAGTGAAGAGTCACCGCGAGCTCAAGGAGAACCGGGTTTTGGCCGTTACAGCCGGGAGGAAGACTTCTGAAAGCCAGGGAAGGAGTCTTGCGAGGATAATTTGCATATTCCCAGTGCCTTCTGGGATAAGTGAAGAGTCACCGCGAGCTCAAGGAGAACCGGGTTTTGGCCGTTACAGCCGGAAGGAAGACTTCTGAAAGCCAGGGAAGGAGTCTTGCGAGGATAATTTGCATATTCCCAGTGCCTTCTGGGATAAGTGAAGAGTCACCGCGAGCTCAAGGAGAACCGGGTTTTGGCCGTTACAGCCGGAAGGAAGACTTCTGAAAGCCAGGGAAGGAGTCTTGCGAGGATAATTTGCATATTCCCAGTGCCTTCTGGGATAAGTGAAGAGTCACCGCGAGCTCAAGGAGAACCGGGTTTTGGCCGTTACAGCCGGAAGGAAGACTTCTGAAAGCCAGGGAAGGAGTCTTGCGAGGATAATTTGCATATTCCCAGTGCCTTCTGGGATAAGTGAAGAGTCACCGCGAGCTCAAGGAGAACCGGGTTTTGGCCGTTACAGCCGGAAGGAAGACTTCTGAAAGCCAGGGAAGGAGTCTTGCGAGGATAATTTGCATATTCCCAGTGCCTTCTGGGATAAGTGAAGAGTCACCGCGAGCTCAAGGAGAACCGGGTTTTGGCCGTTACAGCCGGAAGGAAGACTTCTGAAAGCCAGGGAAGGAGTCTTGCGAGGATAATTTGCATATTCCCAGTGCCTTCTGGGATAAGTGAAGAGTCACCGCGAGCTCAAGGAGAACCAGGTTTTGGCCGTTACAGCCGGAAGGAAGACTTCTGAAAGCCAGGGAAGGAGTCTTGCGAGGATAATTTGCATATTCCCAGTGCCTTCTGGGATAAGTGAAGAGTCACCGCGAGCTCAAGGAGAACTGGGTTTTGGCCGTTACAGCCGGAAGGAAGACTTCTGAAAGCCAGGGAAGGAGTCTTGCGAGGATAATTTGCATATTCCCAGTGTCTTCTGGGATAAGTGAAGAGTCACCGCGAGCTCAAGGAGAACTGGGTTTTGGCCGTTACAGCCGGAAGGAAGACTTCTGAAAGCCAGGGAAGGAGTCTTGCGAGGATGATTTGCATATTCCCAGTGCCTTCTGGGATAAGTGAAGAGTCACCGCGAGCTCAAGGAGAACCGGGTTTTGGCCGCTACAGCCGGAAGGAAGACTTCTGAAAGCCAGGGAAGGAGTCTTGCGAGGATGATTTGCATATTCCCAGTGCCTTCTGGGATAAGTGAAGAGTCACCGCGAGCTCAAGGAGAACCGGGTTTTGGCCGTTACAGCCGGAAGGAAGACTTCTGAAAGCCAGGGAAGGAGTCTTGCGAGGATGATTTGCATATTCCCAGTGCCTTCTGGGATAAGTGAAGAGTCACCGCGAGCTCAAGGAGAACCGGGTTTTGGCCGTTACAGCCGGAAGGAAGACTTCTGAAAGCCAGGGAAGGAGTCTTGCGAGGATGATTTGCATATTCCCAGTGCCTTCTGGGATAAGTGAAGAGTCACCGCGAGCTCAAGGAGAACCGGGTTTTGGCCGTTACAGCCGGAAGGAAGACTTCTGAAAGCCAGGGAAGGAGTCTTGCGAGGATAATTTGCCTATTCCCAGTGCCTTCTGGGATAAGTGAAGAGTCACCGCGAGCTCAAGGAGAACCGGGTTTTGGCCGTTACAGCCGGGAGGAAGACTTCTGAAAGCCAGGGAAGGAGTCTTGCGAGGATAATTTGCATATTCCCAGTGCCTTCTGGGATAAGTGAAGAGTCACCGCGAGCTCAAGGAGAACCGGGTTTTGGCCGTTACAGCCGGAAGGAAGACTTCTGAAAGCCAGGGAAGGAGTCTTGCGAGGATAATTTGCATATTCCCAGTGCCTTCTGGGATAAGTGAAGAGTCACCGCGAGCTCAAGGAGAACCGGGTTTTGGCCGTTACAGCCGGAAGGAAGACTTCTGAAAGCCAGGGAAGGAGTCTTGCGAGGATAATTTGCATATTCCCAGTGCCTTCTGGGATAAGTGAAGAGTCACCGCGAGCTCAAGGAGAACCGGGTTTTGGCCGTTACAGCCGGAAGGAAGACTTCTGAAAGCCAGGGAAGGAGTCTTGCGAGGATAATTTGCATATTCCCAGTGCCTTCTGGGATAAGTGAAGAGTCACCGCGAGCTCAAGGAGAACCGGGTTTTGGCCGTTACAGCCGGAAGGAAGACTTCTGAAAGCCAGGGAAGGAGTCTTGCGAGGATAATTTGCATATTCCCAGTGCCTTCTGGGATAAGTGAAGAGTCACCGCGAGCTCAAGGAGAACCGGGTTTTGGCCGTTACAGCCGGAAGGAAGACTTCTGAAAGCCAGGGAAGGAGTCTTGCGAGGATAATTTGCATATTCCCAGTGCCTTCTGGGATAAGTGAAGAGTCACCGCGAGCTCAAGGAGAACCAGGTTTTGGCCGTTACAGCCGGAAGGAAGACTTCTGAAAGCCAGGGAAGGAGTCTTGCGAGGATAATTTGCATATTCCCAGTGCCTTCTGGGATAAGTGAAGAGTCACCGCGAGCTCAAGGAGAACCGGGTTTTGGCCGTTACAGCCGGAAGGAAGACTTCTGAAAGCCAGGGAAGGAGTCTTGCGAGGATAATTTGCATATTCCCAGTGCCTTCTGGGATAAGTGAAGAGTCACCGCGAGCTCAAGGAGAACCGGGTTTTGGCCGTTACAGCCGGAAGGAAGACTTCTGAAAGCCAGGGAAGGAGTCTTGCGAGGATAATTTGCATATTCCCAGTGCCTTCTGGGATAAGTGAAGAGTCACCGCGAGCTCAAGGAGAACCGGGTTTTGGCCGTTACAGCCGGAAGGAAGACTTCTGAAAGCCAGGGAAGGAGTCTTGCGAGGATAATTTGCATATTCCCAGTGCCTTCTGGGATAAGTGAAGAGTCACCGCGAGCTCAAGGAGAACCGGGTTTTGGCCGTTACAGCCGGAAGGAAGACTTCTGAAAGCCAGGGAAGGAGTCTTGCGAGGATAATTTGCATATTCCCAGTGCCTTCTGGGATAAGTGAAGAGTCACCGCGAGCTCAAGGAGAACCGGGTTTTGGCCGTTACAGCCGGAAGGAAGACTTCTGAAAGCCAGGGAAGGAGTCTTGCGAGGATAATTTGCATATTCCCAGTGCCTTCTGGGATAAGTGAAGAGTCACCGCGAGCTCAAGGAGAACCGGGTTTTGGCCGTTACAGCCGGAAGGAAGACTTCTGAAAGCCAGGGAAGGAGTCTTGCGAGGATAATTTGCATATTCCCAGTGCCTTCTGGGATAAGTGAAGAGTCACCGCGAGCTCAAGGAGAACCGGGTTTTGGCCGTTACAGCCGGAAGGAAGACTTCAAGACACAAGCAGTAAGTACTCTTTCGCGCGTTTCATCTGGGTTCCTCCCATGAAGGCACGCCCTATCTTTTTCCAGCGCGGAATAATAAATGGTGACTGTCATTTTTTGTCAACGCCATATTAAGAAGTTTAACACATTTCTGTAGGCACCCAGAATGGGTTGAATGAGCACGTAATCCTGTTAATGACACCAAATGTAGCGTCCCATGTGGCAGGTGGTTAACCTACTCGTTGCTGGGTTGTTGTGGGTCGGGTCAGGCGATGTCATGGGTGGCCTTGCCCGGTTCCATTGCCCCGAGGCGTACAGTAAAAGGAAGGTAAAGTGGGGTGGTAGGGAAAGTTTGTCGTGACGCCACCTGTGGCATGCGGCCAGCAATTAGCCGCCGCTGCAGAATTCCTCGCTGGGGCAGGTGTAATGTCAGCGGGGATGGTATCGCTCCCCACAGGTGGAGCAGGCCCCTGGGTAGATGACAGGGAAATGGCAGTCTCCTGGGAGTGCCAGAGCACCGGGCGACGGCGTCGCTAATCAGAGTCTGAGTCAGCAACTGCGGTTCTAGGTTATTTTACCCACTGATTTAAAGCTGCACCCAGGTGCTGTTCTCTGCCATCATGGGCTCTGGTCAATCCCAACCAAGTAAGGGGGCCACCACTGGTGTTTGAAGAAAGAGAGAGAGAAAATGTGCTTTCCCTAGGATGTCCCCTTCAGCAGTTACCTACCCAGGCTAAGCTCCCGCTCCAAGCCCCGGGCCTAGTAAAGTCCAAGAGTTCCAGAGGTGTCTTGTCAGAACGATGGTCCCGACTTTTCTGAGTTGTGTGAGTGTGTTGCGCCTCCTTCTACCTCCGAGTGGATCCCACCCCCCAGGTGGCTGGCTTCAGTGACTGGGGAAGTCCCATTCATCGTGATGGCCACCCCCCTATCTACCCTGAGCCATCCCACCCTGTGTGAAGGTTCCTAAGCTGTATGTAAAGTGAGAATGTGGAACATTGGTGACTAAACCCTCCCTTCCTGAGATGGATAACGCACCTTAATTGAGGTGCAGTACCCTGTGACGACCAGAGCCTCAGAGCCACCGCCTTTAAACCTCTTCACCACCCTGCAATTTTCCGATTTTGCAGATTTGTTTTTTTTTCTTCTATTTCCAAAAGCCATAACTTCTTTATTTTGCAATCCTTATAGCCATATGAGGACTTGTTTTTTTTGTGGGACAAGTTGTCACATGATGGCAGATTAAATTGCCTGTCATGTGAAGGGAAATTTGTGTACATATATACATCATATGTGTTACGGGGGGCTGTCTGATAATAACCGAAAGGAGTATCAGACAGTCAGGGTCCACCGTGCAAAGACTTTGCTGCAGACTATGGCAGAGTGCAATACCTCAGTTAACTCACAGAAGGATATAATAAGTAAGTAAAGCAATTCCTCCCTTACTTGGAGGGTGTGTGGAATGATCTCTGTTAATAATCACAGAGACAAAGGCAATGTGTGCGAAATGGCACCTACCTAGGTCCGCTCTTCTAGTGGTGCAAAAGAGACGAACAGCAGCGTAAGCCGCACAAAGCTCCTACCTGCGTTCGCTCCACTAGTGTGCGAGGATACGAACCACTAGATATGGCACCTGCCTAGGTCCGCTCTTCTAGTGGTGCAAAAGAGACGAACAGCAGCGTAAGCCGCACAAAGCTCCTACCTCTGTTCGCTCCCCTAGTGTGCGAGGATACGAACAACTGCCAGACGCAGTATAAGGAACGTTACCCTAGCGGCAACGTCCACCTACGAGTAGAATCACAAGGCCCAGCCAGACCATGTGCCTCAGGCACCTGCCTATGTCCGCTCCCCTAAGAGGTAAGGATGCGGACAGCAGCCGAAGCTGTAAGGTATAAGAACGCTACCCTGCCGGTAGCGCTCACCTAGCATAGACAGAGGAATGCCTAGAGGAACGCGCACAGAGCGTCTACTCATATGCATGAACCAAGAGGACTGAGCACCATGCGGCGTGTGTCAGGGTCTTATATAGACTCTGTGCCTCATCCAAGATGGAGGACACCAGAGCCAATCCGCTGCCAGAACGACAGGAGTGACGTCATGCTGGCCTATCACCGAGCAAGACGTCACAAGCACATGACCAGCGACCAATCGGCATAGAAGGTGTCAGAGACATGTGACCTCGTGTCAGCGATGATGTCACCCGCACATGTGCAATGGCTCCAAGATTGGACTTAGTCTCCGGCGCTCGCACATGTGCAGTAGCAAGAAATCTGGACTTAGTCTCCAGCGCTCGCACATGTGCAGTAGCAAGAAATCTGGACTTAGTCTCCAGCGCTCGCACATGTGCAGTAGCAAGAAATCTGGACTTAGTCGCCAGTGCTCGCACATGTGCAGTAGCAAGAAATCTGGACATAGTCTCCAGTGCTCGCAGCAACCGTAACAGTACCTCCCCCTCAAGGGCCCCCCTCCCGGCGACGCAGGTAATCGGCAACTAAGTCGGGAGCATGGACAGCCTCCTCAGGCTCCCAAGAGCGATGTTCCGGGCCATAGCCCTCCCAATCTATCAAGAAGAACCTGCGCCCTCTAACCATCTTAGAACCAACTATGGCTCGTACCTCATAGCTAGAGCGAGAGGAATCAGAGGCAGGAGAGTGCACTTCACGAGCGTGAGGTAAAATAGCCGGCTTTAGCAGTGAGACATGGAATTTGTCATGAATCCTAAGATGCGTTGCACCGCCTTCAAGGAATGAGGTTCGGACCATTGCAGGACAGCAGAGAGCTTCGCAGGATCCATAGCCAGACCCTCTTGTGAGATAATGTAACCCAAAAAAGGCAATGAGGACTGCTCGAATACACATTTCTCGAGTTTAGCAAACAATGAGTGCTCCCTTAAACGGGAAAGGACACGAACGACATCCTGACGATGAGTCTCCAGATCAGGAGAAAAAATCAGGATGTCGTCCAGATACACCACTACTGAGGATAACAGTAAATCCCTGAACACATCGTTTACGAAGTCCTGAAATACTGCGGGTGCATTACATAACCCAAAAGGCATGACGAGGTATTCATAGTGACCGTCTCGGGTGTTAAAAGCGGTCTTCCATTCGTCACCCTTTCGAATTCGTACCAAGTTATACGCACCCCGCAGATCCAACTTCGTAAAAACTTGAGCTCCTCTCAGTCTGTCAAAGAGCTCCGAAATTAAAGGTAATGGGTATTTGTTCTTTATTGTGATTGCGTTGAGACCCCTGTAATCTATGCAGGGACGCAAATCACCCTCTTTCTTCCGAACAAAGAAAAACCCAGCTCCCGCGGGAGAGACAGACTTACGAATGAACCCCTTCTCTAAGCTCTCTCTTATATAGGTCGACATGGCCTCCGACTCAGGTATCGACAGGGGGTAAACCCTGCCTTTAGGTGGAAACGAACCTGGGATAAGGTCTATGGCACAGTCATACGGCCTATGGGGTGGAAGAACCTCAGCACCCTGTTTGGAGAACACGTCAGCAAAATCCAAATAGGGTGTAGGTATGGGAGAGAGATCAGTTGATGCAACCGCAACGACCTTAGGTGGTAAGGGAAGACATCGGGACTGACATTTCGAACCCCAACTAATAATGCTGTCAGACTCCCAGTCAATGTGAGGAGCATGAGTCCGAAGCCATGGAAGACCCAGAAGGACGTTGTCTATACCCTCAGGCAAAACAAGAAAAGAAATCTCCTCTATGTGACCCTGAGACAGGGAAAGGCGCAAGGGAACTGTCCTCAATGTAATGGAGTCAGACAACATAGTTCCATTAACAACACGGACAGGAATAGGCGCCTCTAACATGATAGAGGGAATATTGTGTCCCTTTACAAATCCTGAGGACACAAAAATCCCGTCAGCTCCGGAATCCACAAAAGCCATAATAGGCCATGTATTCTCAGATAACGAGAGCTGACCTGGGATACAACACTTAGAGGGTGCAGAAGACGTCTCTAGTAACCCCCTCTAATGGTTACTAGGCCAGGGAGTTTCCCTGACGACTAGGACACTTGTTGGCATAGTGCCTAGCCTGACGACATACGTAACATATAGGAGGACCAGACTTGCGTAGTCTGGAGAACGTATGACCTAACTCCATAGGAGTGGGAGATGTTTCAGATGCTGAGGAAGATGGTAGTGGACCCTCAACAACTGGAATAGCCCGATGCTTAGGGCGTGAGGAAGAGACCTCGAGTCTACGTTCCTTATGGCGTACATCGATCCTCGTTGCTACTGTGATCAAGTCCTCCAGAGAAGCAGGGACCTCACGAGTAGCAAGGGCATCCTTGACATAGCCTGCCAACCCTCTCCAGAAGATAGGAATCAACACCTTCTCTGGCCAATCTAGTTCTGCCACCAGAGTTCTAAAAGCAATGGCATAAGAACTAGTGGATAACGAACCCTGAGATAGATCTAACAGTCTCAGGGCCGCATCATGGGTAACCTGCGGACCCATGAATACCGCCTTAAGAGCATCAAGAAAGTCTTGATGTCTCAGAGTAACCACATCAGAGCGCTCCCATAGGGGAGTCGCCCATTCTAAGGCTTTGTCCTGAAGTAAGGAGATGATAAAGCCTACTCTGGACCTCTCCGTAGAGAAGCGAGAAGAGTTGACCTCTAGGTGTATCTGACACTGACTAATGAAACCACGACATGATCTGGCATCGCCAGAATATCTGTTTGGCAGAGCAAGTCGAGGATCATGTGCAGATGTCACCATGGTCTGAGGTTTATCCTCTATACTCTTGAGCCGTGACTCAAGTACTTGTATGTAATGGTGTAACTGCTGATATTCTGCCATAACTGCCAGACCCTTGGCTCAGTCCTAATGTTACGGGGGGCTGTCTGATAATAACCGAAAGGAGTATCAGACAGTCAGGGTCCACCGTGCAAAGACTTTGCTGCAGACTATGGCAGAGTGCAATACCTCTGTTAACTCACAGAAGGATATAATAAGTAAGTAAAGCAATTCCTCCCTTACTTGGAGGGTGTGTGGAATGATCTCTGTTAATAATCACAAAGACAAAGGCAATGTGTGCGAAATGGCACCTACCTAGGTCCGCTCTTCTAGTGGTGCAAAAGAGACGAACAGCAGCGTAAGCCGCACAAAGCTCCTACCTGCGTTCGCTCCACTAGTGTGCGAGGATACGAACCACTAGATATGGCACCTGCCTAGGTCCGCTCTTCTAGTGGTGCAAAAGAGACGAACAGCAGCGTAAGCCGCACAAAGCTCCTACCTCTGTTCGCTCCCCTAGTGTGCGAGGATACGAACAACTGCCAGACGCAGTATAAGGAACGTTACCCTAGCGGCAACGTCCACCTACGAGTAGAATCACAAGGCCCAGCCAGACCATGTGCCTCAGGCACCTGCCTATGTCCGCTCCCCTAAGAGGTAAGGATACGGAAAGCAGCCGAAGCTGTAAGGTATAAGAACGCTACCCTGCCGGTAGCGCTCACCTAGCATAGACAGAGGAATGCCTAGAGGAACGCACACAGAGCGTCTACTCATATGCATGAACCAAGAGGACTGAGCACCATGCGGCGTGTGTCAGGGTCTTATATAGACTCTGTGCCTCATCCAAGATGGAGGACACCAGAGCCAATCCGCTGCCAGAACGACAGGAGTGACGTCATGCTGGCCTATCACCGAGCAAGACGTCACAAGCACATGACCAGCGACCAATCGGCATAGAAGGTGTCAGAGACATGTGACCTCGTGTCAGCGATGATGTCACCCGCACATGTGCAATGGCTCCAAGATTGGACTTAGTCTCCGGCGCTCGCACATGTGCAGTAGCAAGAAATCTGGACTTAGTCTCCAGCGCTCGCACATGTGCAGTAGCAAGAAATCTGGACTTAGTCTCCAGCGCTCGCACATGTGCAGTAGCAAGAAATCTGGACTTAGTCTCCAGCGCTCGCACATGTGCAGTAGCAAGAAATCTGGACATAGTCTCCAGTGCTCGCAGCAACCGTAACAATATGTCGTGAAGAGGTTAAATTTGCAGAAAATTAGTTCTCTCTGGATTGCTTTTCCTGATAAAAGTTAGGTGAACAGGTAAAATTTGAATTCTGCCTGGTCTGATCATCTCCATGCATCAGTAACACTTCTGTATAATAAATTAGCCTGTAGTATCTAAAGTATAAAAAATAATATTTGAAATAGACCTTTACCTTTTGAGCTACAAAACACGCCAAAATCAATACGTTTGAAAAGGAACATAATAGTACAACTTGTACAGGTCAGTGTGAGAGCCGTAAAGAATGATACAAGAATATTATTAGGGATTATGGTGAGAGTGAATACAACTATGTGTTATATAGCCATGGGGCATAAATATGGTATTTTTATTTTATAAGTGCTATATGAACATAACATATTGAAAGAAAATAATTGCTAATAAAACATTATGTAATATTTAATAAAATCACTACAATGTATGAGAATGAACAAAATGAAAAGTCGTTTATAGCTTACAATGAATTGATTTAATTTACAATCTGTTAGATGCATATTATACTTTCACTCATTATGCATCTCCTTTGCAATAACCTGTTGGGCAGCATCCCACAGTATTTTATTCCTTAACAGCTTCTTAAGGGTAGATAATTACATTGAAAGCTTTAGTTTTGTGCAGAAAATAGTTGTGGAAAATATTACTCACTTGGAAAAAGACATGTAATTGTCATTGCTGTATTCAGTAAAGAAACGTTAATTTTGAGCATACGACGCAGTGTCCTAAATTGGTGGATTTCAAAACACTATTAACTGTGTTTAAATGGCGTTTTTAAATCTCAGAACAACAATGTCTTAAAATAAAAGTTCCCCATTAGTATCCAAGCTTCCAGCAGGATCAGGCTTGGGAGCTGAAAGGGAAGTTGTGCACACATTTTTATTTTTTTTTTAGATATACTCCATGCTAGACCAGAGATCTGGTGTAATAGAGGTTTAGGAAACTGGACAGGGAACACTGGGGTTACTGGAGAGGTGATGTGGTTATGAGTTTATTCTTTTTATAACTTACATCTATTCTGCTCTAGACCACAAAGCATAAAAGGAAACTTTAATTTTGAAGACAATAATATTTCTGTAAATAGAATTTCAGAGGAAAATCCATTGGATTTGGCAAATTTGAATTTTGTCAGACTAGCTCAGAATGGAATCCTGACAGTGAACATAGTATACACTTTAATTAATGCTCCTAACATCTGAATCTTTGCACCCCTTGCCCATTCTGGCATGGGTGCTGTCTCCAGGTTGATGTTGGTTTTAGAAAAAAATTCCTTTTCTCTTGGTAGGCGGGAAACTTTTCTTGATTTCTGGGATGGGATGAAATATGATGGAATGATGCTGATCTTCTCCGTGCTAATGGGGGGTCTTGTTCTTTGTTGGGGAAGGAAGTTACTTCTTCCTCCCATTGCCTCTGCAATGATTTAATCTAGTTGATCTCCAAAGCATTCCACGCTTTGAGGCATAGGACTCAGCATATTGCGACGATGTTAGTGGCAGCTAAGGCGGAACAGCTAGCAAAGTCTAGTGAAGGTGACAGCAGATATTTCCCTGCGTAAGTGATTTGGTTCTTGAAGTCAATGTCTGCCCTTAAGTGTTTGGACCATGCTTGCTGTCACGCATTTGGAGACCCAAGCGGATGTGAAGGCTGGGGCTAGAGCTGACCCAGCTGCTTCAAAGGCAGACTTAGTGAGCGTTTCAATCATCTGTCTATCAGTGGGGTCCTTCAGATAATGGGAGGATAGTTCCCGCGAATAGGCGGGATACTGGTGGGTCATCAGATGGTGATTTAGCCCACTTCTTTAGAAGCGCGATAGGAAAGTGGTACAGGTCCTCGATGCACTGCATTTGTTTAAACTGTCTGTCTAGTTGTCCCCATTCCTTATTGAGTACCTCCCGGAATTCTTAACTCTTGCGCCTGCACTTGAAGAACATCTCTAGAATTCACCCCTTCCTCACCATGGAAACAACAAAAATCCTCACTGTGGCTCTGAACCAATCCTGCCTTGATTACTGTAATTCTCTATTAATCGGTCTCCCCTCACTAGACTTTCCCCTTTCCAGCCCATTCTTAATGCTGTAGCCAGGACCACCCATCTGGCTAATCATTACTCGGATGCTTCTACTCTTTGCCAGTCATTACACTGGCTGCCCATACATTACAGGATCCAATTTAAATTACTTATTCACACCCACAAAGCTTTTCACAGCATGGCATCCCCTACATCTTCACCCTTATCTCTTTCTAACACCTTACCCGTTTTCTACACTCCGCAAACAACCTTTGACTAATATTGACACTAATCCAAAGCTCCCACTAACAGCTCCAAGACTTCTCTCGAGCTGCACCAATCCTCTGGAATGCTCTATCCCAGGAAACTAGGATGATCCACAATGTCCACAGCTTCAGACCCTCTCTAAAAACACATCTTTTAGGGTGGCCCATCATCCTCTCTAATTGAAGTCAATTCATATGTATCCCCTCCACTATTTCTCAGAACATAATTCTCCTTCAAACTCCCCCACAACCAAAAGTATTACAAAGATTAGTGAGGATTGGCTCATGCAGTCTTTATCTATCCCACATTCCTTTGAGATGGCTGTAGCATCTTTGTAAATAAGCGCTTTTATCTCATGTTACACTCACCTCACCCCATTGTATAATGTAAACTCTTAGGAGCAAGGTTGTCTTTTTTTTGCTTGAATTAATGTATGTTCTATAACTGTTACTTATGTTTGTTTGTTTATGAACCTCTGAATTGTAAAGCACTGCGGAATATGTTGGTGCTATAAAAATAAAGATTATTATAACTACTTAATAAAACTTTAATATTTAAAGAAGAGAAAAATGAGCTGCTCCACTCCAGTGTGCATAAAAACCTTTGGCTTTATTTTATGAAAAGGTGTGTATTAAAAAAGCAGTGGCGAAGTTGTGTGCAGGCTCCCCAGGACGATGGCTGTTTCACTCTCTCAAGTGCTTCTATGGGTCCATTTCCAAAAAATTACTAATAAAAAATGTAATTACTAATTATTAGTACAAGTAAAATATATCTTTGTACCGTGTTAGCCAGTAGAGATAAAAAAAAATGTTTAAAAGAACAGAGAGTCCTCAGTGGTTGATACCTTTTAATGGCTAACTGAAAAGATGTAAATAATTGCAAGCTTTCGAGACTACTCAGGTCTCTTCATCAGGCATGGTATAACACAAAATCTGAAGAGTCACATGACTCTTCAGATTTTGTGTTATACCATGCCTGATGAAGAGACCTGAGTAGTCTCGAAAGCTTGCAATTATTTACATCTTTTCAGTTAGCCATTAAAAGGTATCAACCACTGAGGACTCTCTGTTCTTTTAAACATTTTTTTTTAATTATTAGTAATAATTAGGTCCATTAGCCAAATGAAAAAACACGGGATTAAGAATCTCCGAAATCATATAGGGCCCAATAAATCTAGGCTTAAATTTAGGCAAGGAAACTCTCATAGGAACATTCCTGGAGGACAACCAAATAATGTCCCCCACTTTAAACCGGAGACCAGCTGTCCTACGCCGATTGGCAAATCTTTGAGCATTCTTCTGGGACTGAAACAACCCACTACAGAATGTAGAATGTGCACAACCAGGCTTGGATCTGGAACAAATCCTACAAGACTGCACAAAACTCCTGATGTCTTGAGACAAGGAGGGCCACCAAAAAGATCCACACACAAGATGCCAAAAATCCCAGGATGACCAGCCAATACAGAACAATGAATCTCGGACTGAACTTTAGTCCTCCATTGAGCAGGAATATAATGCTTCCCCACAGGACATCTCTCAGGTTTGTCCCCCTGAAAACTCTGAAGTGCTAACCTTAAATCAGGCGAAATAGCGGATAGAACCACACCTTCATTCAAGATGTTAGATGGCTTCGCAACATCCAGAGAATCAGAAAATAAACTCCTATAGAGAGCATCAGCTTTTATATTCTTAGTGCCCGGAAGAAAAGAACCACAAAATTTTAATGTGGTGTTGTAATTATAATTCTAATTTTCTGTAAAAATCATGATATATATATATTTTTTTGTTTTTACAGATATGAATTTACTAGGCTGAGATCCTGCCTGCTGTGGCCTCCGACCTTTCCCAATTGTGGATATGAGTCGTGGACCTCATCATGCTGGATTTCTTCCTCTTTTTTCTTACCATGTCTTATTATTTCTCCTAACTCCTTTTTGTTATTTATATAGGAGATTAATGCCACTATATGTGGTATTTTGGTGGGGATTGACTATATTACTATTACTCTTTTTCTCTCTTCTTCCCCCTCTGCCCTTCCTGCGACTGATATGCAGATTTGATAGCCATGTAGAGTGGTCTCTATGAAGGTATAAAAAATATATATGTATTTATAGATCGCATGCCTGTCGCAGTATTGATGGGAGAGGGGTTGTTTCTCTCTTTTTTCCCCCCCCTCTTTTCTCTTCCCTTAGGATCTGACACACTACTGCTTTGCCATTCATTATATATCTTTGATAATTTAGGGCTTCTCTTAATCTCCTTCACACTATTTGCGCTATTTATTAAACTTACTTCCAAATACCATTTGCCCTCTTTGGTGCCCTGTTTAAAGATGGCCGGGCCCGCGGCACGCATGCGTGGAGCGGTCTCCTCCTGAGCGTCCTGAATGACGGCTTCCTTAACGGGAGGAGGCAGGCGCAGTGTGACGACACTGTGTAGCCCGCGTCACTTTCGGGAACGGCCCGATGATGGACGCTCTGGACGAGTTTCCGCCCCTACATGCGGCCTGAATGAGCGATCGGCCTGCCACTTTTTTGGGGGGCACAGTTAAATAGACCCCTCTTGCCACACACCATGTCGCAGTCCCCTGAGGAAGACCACGAAATGCGTTGGGGTGCGGTGGCTGTTGGTCTGACTAAGCTTCACCATGGGTAAGTAGCTATGCCCCTTGCATTATCGGACATATGTATTTCCACTAGGATTTGAACTTTTCCCCACATGCCAGGGCTGGCTTTACTTTTACTTTTATCCCTCATGGTGATGGTACAGACCTAACTACCTTTTGCTCTGGATCTTTTATCTATTCACCTGTCCTTACCTTAAAATTTGTAATTTTTGGATTATGCTCTATGTGTATTTTAAATCTACATATCTTTTGTACTAAATAAAGATTATAATATTGCATTTGAGCTGTCCCTGTTTGAAATTAATCTTTTCAAACTTATGATAAGTGGTTTATCTATTCCCTCCCTGTTCTCTTAAGCTTTCCACTACAGAATGTAGAATGTGCACAACCAGGCTTGGATCTGGAACAAATCCTACAAGACTGCACAAAACTCCTGACATCTTGAGACAAGGAAGGCCACCAAAAAGATCCACACACAAGATGCCAAAAATCCCAGGATGACCAGCCAATACAGAACAATGAATCTCGGACTGAACTTTAGTCCTCAATTGAGCAGGAATATAACGCTTCCCCACAGGACATCTCTCAGGTTTGTCCCCCTGAAAACTCTGAAGTGCTAACCTTAAATCAGGCGAAATAGCGGATAGAACCACACCTTCATTCAAGATGTTAGATGGCTTCACAACATCCAGAGAATCAGAAAAGAAACTCCTATAGAGAGCATCAGCTTTTATATTCTTAGTGCCCGGAAGAAAAGAGACCACGAAATTGAAACGTGTAAAAAATAGAGCCGACCTAGCCTGCCTAGGATTCAGTCTCTTGGCAGATTCAAGATAGGTCAGATTCTTATAATCAGTGAGCATCCCAATTTGATGTCTCACGCCCTTCAGCCAGTGTCTCCATTCCTCAAAGGCCCACTTCATTGCCAATAATTCCCGATTACCAACATCCTAATTTCGGTCAGATGGAGAAAACGTCTGAGAGAACAAGGCACAAAGCTTAAGCTTGGAAGTACTGGTATCTCTTTGAGACAAAACTGCACCTGCTCCGGCATATATCTCCACTTGAAATGGAAGAGAAATATCAGGTTGCTGCAGGACTGTGGCAGAAGTGAACCTTTTTTTAAGCTCATGAAAGGCCATAATAGTTTCTGAAGTCCAATTCTCAACATCCGCTCCTTTTTGGGCAAATCAGTAAAAGGCTTAACCACACTCGAGAAATTGCCTATAAACTTACGATAGAAATTGGCAAAGCCCAAAAATTTTTGAAGGGATTTCAAAGAGGTCGGCTGAACCCAGTCATGAATGGCCTGAACCTTGACCGGATCCATGTCAATAGAAGCTGGGGACAAAATAAACCCCAAAAAGGAAATTTTCTGCACACCAAAGGGACATTTTGATCCCTTAACGAACAATGAATGTTCCCTAAGTATCTGAAAAACTTTCCAGACCTGCTGCACATGAGCATCCCAATCATCAGAAAAAATCAAGATATCATCCAAATAGACAATCAGGAATTTGCCAATTAGCTCCTGAAGAATATCATTCATGAATGATTTAAAGACAGAGGGGGCATTATTGAGCCCAAAAGGCATCACTAGGTACTCAAAATGCCCATCAGGGGTGTTAAAGGTCGTCTTCCATTCATCACCCTCCTTAATTCGAATGAGATTATACGCTCCTCTAAGATCAAGTTTCGTAAACCACTTAGCTCCCTTTACTCTGGAAAATAGATCTGACATTAAGGGTAATGGATACTGATATTTAACAGTGATTTTGTTAAGGAGACAATAGTCAATACAAGGTCCCAACGACCCATCCTTCTTGGACACAAAGAAAAAACGGAACCCACAGGTAACAAGGATGGTCTAATATGACCTTTCTCCAATGACTTCTTAATATAGGTTCTCATAGCATAATGTTCAGGAACAAATAGATTGAAGATCTGTCCCCTAGGAAACTTGCAACCCGGCATCAAATCAATGGCACAATCACACTCCCTGTCGGGGGGGCAAAAAATCAGAACCAGTCTCATGAAGCACGTTAAGAAAATCAGACAAATATTCAGTACATCATGTGGCGGAGGGGAAGTAGACAGCACAGAAAGATCATAATGCACACACTGACAACCCCAACTAACCACAGACAAGGATTTCCAATCAAGAACTGGATTATGGGTCTGCAGCCAAGGGGACCCCAGTACCAAAATATCGTGCAAGTTGTATAATATTAAGAATTTACAATCCTCCTGATGAGCTGGCGCAACCTTCATAGTAACCTGGGTCCAAAACTGGGGTTTATTTTCAGCTAAGGGAGTAGCATCAATGCCCCTTAAAGGAATAGGAGTTTGTAAAGGTACCATAGGAAAACCACAAGTCTTAGCAAAACCAAAATCCATCAAGTTCAAGGCGACTCCTGAATCAAGAAAGGCAATAGCCGAAAATGAAGATAAAGAGAAAATCAGAGAGACAGACAAAAGAAATTTAGGTTGCACATTACCCATAATAAATCAACGAGCAAATCTCTTTTCCCGTTTAGGGCAGACAGAAATAGTGTGAGACGTGTCACCACAATTGAAACACAACTTATTTTTCCATCTAAACCCCTGCCGCTCAGCATTGGAAAACACACTATCACACTGCATAGGCTCCGAAGACTGTTCCGCAAGCAATACATCAGCACGCATTGCTTTGCGCTCGCGTAAACGCCTATCAATCTGAATATCTAAAGTCATAGATGCATCGAGATCAGAAGGAGTAGGAAATCCCACCATAAAATTCTTCACTACATCCATGAGACCCTTATGAAAAAGTGCCGCAAGAGCATCATCATTCCACTTGGTAAGGACCGCCCACTTTCTGAATTGCTGACAAAAAAACTTCAGCGGGATCCTGACCTTGGATCAAAGCCAGCAAGGCTTTCTCTGTTTGATCAACAACATTGGGTTCATCATACAACAATCCCAGGGCCTGGAAAAAGGAATCCAAAATAGCAAGAATCGGATCATCAGGGGCCAATGAAAAAGCCCAGTCCTGAGGATCACCACGCAACAAAGAGATGACAATCCTAACCTGCTGCACGGGGCTCCCGGAGGACTTAGGTTTTAAGGCAAACAACAATTTACAATTATTTTTAAAGTTCAAAAATTTAGATCTATTCCCCGAGAAAAATTCAGGAACGGGAATTTTAGGTTCAGAAACAGGATTCTGTCTAATGTAAGCTGAAATTGCCTGGACCTCAGAGGAGAGCTACTCAACATGATCAACCAACTGCTTTGCATCCATGTCAACACAAAAATCTTCCACGGTACCCAAACAAAAAGAGGAAAAATAAATGGAGATAAAAAAAATATTTTCCCTTCTTTTGAGTACCTTTTATCTTTTGTAGGCCGGTTATACTGTTATGATCCGGTAACTGCGGAAGATTATAAAAAAACTCCCATAGGTGAAAAAACACCAAAAAACAGGAGTAGTTGGAATCTGAGCTGACCGCATTCCCCTGACTATCAGACCACACTAGCAGTAGCCGTGGAGCATTCCTAAAATCCTAGACACCACGTCACAGACTGAGAAACTAGCTGAAGAAATCTACCTTGCCTCAGAGCAGTCCCCAAAGGAGTAGGTAGTCCTCCACATATAAAGATTATGGTGATATAGAAAAACACAAAACCCAGATAGGAAAAATAGAATTAGCAAAGGCAAGGCCCAACTAACTTGATACAAAGCACAGGAAAGGAACCGATAGTGGTCAGTGCAAAATTCGTATAGAAAAATACCAAATTCCAGATAGTAAAAAAGGCCCTTGAGATCACACGACCTCACCCCCACTATATCAGGTACTCCTGTAAATAATGAGAGAGACAAAATACCAAAAAAAGAACAAAAAAAATCCAGAAGAGCAAATAATCAAATCAGACAGGGATAAAAATCCCTTTTCCTGCAGGAAATCCAGCACAGGGGAAACCCCATGCTCACAACACAATTGAAACAAAGCTTCACCTGCAAGAAAACAGATACACAGCAAAACAAGGAAAAACAACACCCCAAGGTGTAAACAAGAAAGTAAGGCAAAAACTGAAACTTATCTGCAGAAGTCTTGCCCAGGGATACAGGGAAGGACAAATCTCCGAGCCAGAAACAGAGACAGGGAATATACAATTATAACCGGCATCAGCTGGGCAGAAAGGGCTCTCCTATATAGACCAGACTTGTCTACAATAGGACTTCCCCAATTCCCAATTAACACCAACACCTGTCTGAGTCAATGGCTCAGATTTAGCTCCACTACCATTCCTGGCCACCAGAGGGAGCTTCCGAACAGCACCCACACAGATGACATTCACAACAGTGTTACCTGAGAACACAGTTATTGGAAGACCCTGTTGTGTCATCACTATACCTCCTTATAATAAGTGATTTATGCTGCCTCCCTAGCTTTGGCATATGCTGACCATGAACTAGAGCAGCTCTGCATGGTCAGACACAGCAAAAAGTGAGTACATACCATGTGCGCATATACAAAACGATCTCCACGTTATGTGTGTACTAACACATAAGTGGAAAATATAAAAGAGGGTCTAATTCAATACTACTACACCTGATCCACCTGGTTCTTGTACAGACTAAAGGTTCCAACTGAATAGTCCTTAATGTCTTCTTCCCTGACTAAAACAAATCTAACTGGATAACTAAGATGACCACTCACACCTTTGCTTTCCAAGTGTCCATCGAAGGTATCATGGAAACCTTTGTTTGCAGAAAGGCAATAAACACAAAGTGTTCAGAAGCAGGACAGCAACCGAAACTGACTGTGTCTCATAGTCATAGGCAGTCCGTCTCTTTTTGGTGATCCGGTTCCCATGGCTCTGCTCACCAAAAAGAGCTGGCTCTTTCGGATCGTTCATAGATTTCTATCAAATGTTTTCACCCCAGGTGAACACATTTAAGGTGTTTTAACTCGCTCAAAGCCCTGCCCACCCATGGACGAAACCCTGCCCACTTGCAACAAGCCAATGAAACTGCTGAGTGGACGGGGTTTTGTTCAGTATTCAGGTGGGCAGGGTTTCACCCACCAAACATCCAAATTTGACGCCCAGTGAGAGCCATTAAGAGAATTTAGTGGCTTTCACTGGTGTATCGGCTCCTGTCAATCACAGCAGGGAGCCAGATCTTTGTGTTGGTTCGTTCGTGACTGACACATTACTAGTGGCTTAGAGGAGAGGACAACCGACCACAGCACAGGGCTCTGCTGTATTAAATCCAAGGCATGACACTCAGAAAAGGAAAAAAAAATTAACGCATCCAATTATGGAACTTATTATTATTCTAAGATTCATTAATTTAAGCGGTAGTTCAGCATATGGAAAGGATGGCACATTGCTCTAAATTGATAAACTTTTAAATCTCAGTTTTTGATTGATTATTAAAAGTAACAGTCAGTGCTTCTTCACTTGCTAGAGTTGGTGGTATTGAGTATAAATACAGTGTTGACTGGGGCTATAAGGTGACTTTGGCCACATGATATGGCACAAAACAATTGCACTATATAGCTACTAAATCACATCAAATTGAAATGACTACCTCAAATAAGTCACAAAAACTGAACATATGTTTTCTATTTTAGCAACTTGCTTACCCGGGGGCGATGTAGTGGCAGCTGGATGTTAACCCTTCCGTGGGTAGGGATGGTTGACCCAGGACCCAGTGTCTCTGTGCAGGGTATGGCGATGGCAAGGGCTTGCTCGCCCGGACGTACCAGGGGATGTTTGGTTACTCACAATTAAATGAATCACAAGAGTCTTTTGGTAAACCAAGGTGCTGCCGTGGCCAGTCTTACTCTGGTCACCGTCTTTTCCCTCTGCACTGTGTTTGCTTGTGTTGGACTTCCCAGTATGGAACACGGGAGTCCGTTTCCAGCTTGTTGTGTACCTGAGGAGCCGTGCCCACTGAGGCTGACCCGTGGGATCTATGGGCCCTGGCGGTTGCCCTATCCCTTTCTGTGGGTGGTTGTCTGCTTTTGGGACTTTGGTTGAGACAGGACCTATAATCCTGCCCTGAATCGGTTGATTAGCTAGGCCGTTGGTTCCGGTCCTGGCTTCAGGGTCTGAGTATCCCCTCTGTGCATGGCTTCCGGGTCGGATCTCTGGCTGCCGTCTTTCCGTCGCCTGCCGACAGAGACCACCTTCTGCCACCTATCCAAGGTACCAGGGCTCCAACCCTGGCATCGTTCAACTTCAGCTTCTCCTCTGCTGGAGCTACACCTAGCCCCAGCCTCCACTCCTCTCAACTTGAACTCTACTCTCCAACTCTAAACTTGAACTACTGTTCTTCCCGCCACGGGCTGTCTAGATCCCTGGGTGGGCGTTTCCTAACCACCTGGTCCCGCCCACTTTTGTGCCTGTCTTGCCCTGAGGGGGGGTGACTAGGGTTTCAGGTCGGCTGTATGTAACCCTGTGAGGGAAGGTGTTATGCGGGGGCTTAATGTGTGACTACCTGGTTTTGCCAGGGCGTCACATTTGTTTTATACAGAGATAGCTGTCACTTTTAGGACCGCCCAATGGACTGAAAGAGCAAAGGATTAAGTGATTAAAACACAGGTTATATCAGTCTACTCAGCTCCCCTGCTTTATAAAATGGGGCCTTCAGATTGGACTGCATTTTCATGGTGACAGGTTCCCTTTAACAGAGGAGCAATGCTGACGGTCATGATGCACTTAGAAGATTGTTACACTAAGATTTTCAAGTAGCTAGTTGGAGACAACCACTTCCTGCTTTAAAGTTTTCCAGTGACATCCACACAAGCTGCAGTATTCAGTTAATAACTTTAACTTGTTTGATTTGACAAAGGAAAACTTCCAAAATAATTTAGCATACTTCAGCAGAAAATTACATTGTGTTTCTATTTCTGTCATGTTAAAATATAGACAGAATAAGTGACAGAATAAGTTATGTAGAAAAACAATGCCGTCATCAGGCCATTACTGCCCTTCCAGGTGAATAGGGTCTGGTGAACAGAACTAAAGAGGGGGACTGGGTGAGATACGCTGGCAGCGTATATCTCACCCAGTTTGGCCCCCCTCTCCTTTGCTTCTATTCACTGGGCCCCAGGAACAGGATTCTCCCTTTTCAGTATTCAACTGAACTTGTGTCATTGGATGCACATTCAGTTGAAATATTTTCCTGTATGGTAATAGTTAACAGATGGCAGCCAATCAGAGGCTGGCAGTTGATGTTGGTGCACACCTTGATAGCAGATGATGTCATTGCCATGTGCCGACGCATTTACACCACATAGATTAAGTAGGAAGAGGATGCCACTGGTTCGTGGCCAGGTAAGAAGAAACTTCTTTTTTTATTTGCTTGTACTGAACAGTATGGGGAACATATGTATAGGAGACAGGATGCAGAGAAATGGGGCCAGGATGTAGAGAGATAAGGACAGGTAGGATAGACATGGGGTCAGGATAGCTAGATATGGGACCAGTATGGATAGATATGGGGCCAGGTTGGAGACACATGGGACCAGTATGGAGATACATGGGGCCAGGATTGATAGACATGAGACCAGGATGGAGACAAATGGGACCAGGATGGAGATACATGGAGCCAGGATGGCTAGTAATGGGGCCAGGATGTATATATGTGGGGCCAGGATAGAGAGACATGGGGCCAGGATGGAGAGACATGGGACCAGGATGTGAGACATTATTACAGGAAAGGTCCAGGATGTGGGACATTATTACTGTAGGGGCTAATAAGGAGATAATATTACTGCTGTGATATAGTTTATTTTTGATTATACTGTTTTCAATAAAGGGGAGGTCCTGTGACTTTGCAGGATGACACTATGTTGCTTTTTTTTCATCTGGTGTAGTAGAAAAGTCAGGGAAAAAGTGGGGAATGTACTCTGAAATCGATCATTTATAGATAACTTTGTATTATTTTCTGAAGAGATATGTCCGGTCTGGAAGAAGTGATAGTGGTCTGGTCTGGATGAAGAAAATTGAAGATTAAAAATTTCAACTAGAAACATCACTAGTAAGTCATTGTATTACACTATACACTTTGTATAATGTCACTGGTGATCACTGTATTGTCTGCACACTATACGCTATATACAAACCTGTTGTTTATAATGTTACTGGTAAGTCACTGTATTACCTGTAAACTTACTCTATACACTGTATAGTATGTAGAGAGCTCTTGTGTATATTATGGCTTATTAATGATCAGTATTGTAGTATTTGGTCACTATGTGGTGGTAATATGTAGTCTGGCCATGGTGTGATGATATTTGTCCCTTGCATGTGGTATTTTTGGTAATTTTTAAAAAATGTTTGTAACACTTTCCCTTAAAGAAAAATAAATAAAAATATACCTAAAAATAGAATTGGATATTTAAGAATTTTTTAATAGGTTAGAGTAGAGTAGGGCCCTACCAAAAGAGTCTACCTTGTCATGGTGGCAGGCTTAAAAAATCTTTTGACGAAAAGAAAAGCTGATGGTTATGTATGTGATGTAGTGTTTGACGGGAACTTTTAATGTGTGATTGGTGAGGATGCGGTGCAGAAGTGGAGTGTTTCCAAGAGTGAGCGGTGGGACGCTGAAGATTTGAGGGGTGGAAGTGAAGATGGGGTGGAACCTAGGCGGAGTCTCAACGGGGCCTAAAAATGTTACCAGTATGGGGCCAAGAAATTCCTGATGGCAGCTCTGAAGAAAAATAATATTAATTTACCTTACGGTACAATTTAAGAAACAGCCTACTCAGAAGAGCTGAATAACCAGCAGCTCAAGTATGTATACCATATATGAGAAGTTGAAGCAGAATGTTACTATAAGAATGCGTGTCCTCAATTAGTATTTGCAGTGTTTTGGATGCAGCATGCTTCAGCTGTGTCCAAAACGCTGCGGTGTACAATACAAGCATTGTGGATGGGATTTCTAGAAATCCTGTGCCCACTATGCTTATTTTTTCCAAAGCAAAACACTGACCTGTGAAGCGTCTTTCCAGACCACAGTATGTCAATTGTTTGCTGCGGAATCACATGTATCCTCCGTAGGGAGAACACAAGCGAAAGACCGCAGCGCACTGAACCCTGGTCTCCTGCGTTCTCCTGCGGTCAGTCCTGATCGTACCCTAAGATGTAAAAATACCCTAAAATTACCAGAGTTCATATATTTTCTTCTAATTTGTTATAGAAACCAGAAAACTTGCTCTTGACTTTTCAATGAAAATAATTACTTTTTGATTAATGAATATTTTTGGTGAATAATTTTAGATGAATATTTTGGACCTAAATGTTACTTTTGAATTTTCTTAGTGCAGCTTTTTTTCACAAAACTTCATTATCCTACTGCTGAAAAGTCTAATAAATCGTTTCCTGAAATTTTCTTGGATGTACTATTGTAAGAATGAAAATTTAAGTTCAAGTCAGACACAACCTCTGCCAATAGCAATGGCCTCTCTTGGAAGAAGATCATTGGACAGTCATAAATTCTGTGTAGTGCTAAATATCAGCACTTTTTCTAAAGGCATTTGCAGATTTATAGGAGTAAGTTTGAACTTTCATTCTGTTCTAGAGAGTACGTTAATTCAAAATAACTAAAAAAGCTTTCATAAAGTCAATTCAGCTAGAACTGATTATTCTTCAGACCTAAGCTGATTAGTCAGAAGAATATCAGAAGAGTATCAGAATAACATCAGATAAAAATTACACTCCTTAATATTGATGCAGTTTGCAAGGAAAACATAATACACTTACAGTATATCTCAAAATTGAGTGCACGCTCACATTTTTTTAAAACATTTTATTATATCTTTTCAATTATAGTTACTTTGATACAGTGTAAAGTAGTTAGTGTTCAGCTTGCTTAACCCCTTAATGACTGGGCGATTTTCCGTGTTCATTTTAGTTTTTTAACTCCCCATCTTCCGAGAACCGTAACTTTTTTATTTTTCCGTCAATCTTGCCATATGCGGGCTTGTTTTTTTAGGATGAGTTATACTTTTAAATGAAACTATGATTTTTGAAAATAGCAAAAACAATTCTAAGTGCGCAAAAATTGCAAAAAAGTGTGATTGCACAATTGTTTTGGGGATATTTTATTCACTGTGTTCACTCTATGGTAAAACTGATGTGTTGATGTGATGCCTCAGGTTGGTATAAGTTTGTGGATACCAGATATGTATAGGTGTACTTTTATCTAAAATATATAGAGGATAACCCCGGCACACTAAATCTCCCAATAAGAGTAAAAAGTCACACCGGATAGTAATGCAATTAATTCTTTAATTAGTCCTTTTTTGAAAAAGTTGCATGTATGGTTTGTGTCCAATTCAAATTCAATTTGACGTTTCGGCCTAAGCCTTCGTCAGATTGGACTTATCTAAATACAATGAAAAAAATAACAAAAATCAATATCACACAAAGAATGAGAGGACAGTAACATACAATGCATTGGTACAATTGGGATGAAACACTGATGCAAATTAGAAACAAACAATACTGATACCATAATACAGGATAAGATAGGTACAATGTAGGTACAATGTCATCATGTATAACGGGTCAGAGAAGGTTGATGAATAGAATCCGCCAATAATGAAAACTACAGTGCAAGGTGAAATTACACTAAAATTGGCTGAGCTGATGGGTAAACTGACCAAAGGAAAAAGAAGATATAAGGAAAAGGAGAGAAAGGGAGAACAACGGCTATTCAAAAAAAGGGGGGGAGGGAAAGGGGGGGTTGGTGTGTACGACTCACCAGGTACATACAGTAGCAAGAAATGCGTCAATCAAAAGAGCTGGTAAGTGCAGAACAGCTTATTCTGTAGGATACAATGCTATAAAAAAGAACATGTATGTTAAGAAAGGGACCACAGGGACCAAGTAAAGACTAATACTCATACGTCCGTGACAAATAACATAGAGTACCTGTTATAGGATGGCCCACTGAGATAATTTAGTACTGTCGGTTACTAGTATATAGGTTAGGTGCTAAAAATGTCATAACCTGGGGGTACTGGAAATGAGCGTCAATCATGGAACGCGCTAAAATGAAAAAATAGATAATAGTCACTTAAGCCTTAGTAAAGTAGAGCTCTGTCAATAGGTATAATGTTTACACTGACATAGTGTACCTGAGTTATGTCTTTGCTGGGTATAGTACTGTCATACATGCTGTATAAAAGTTACTAGGACGTTCTCTACAGTACGCACCTGTGGGTATCGTACTGTGGAATACAAATGATACTATAAGCTGTGCAGACTAATTAGTAGATAACACATAATAGAAGCAATAAGCCCGTCTAAAGGGTAATCAGTGTGACAGCTGATAACATGACTAAACAATGCACAGCAGCTTATACCAATATGTGCCTTTCTAAGGGGTGAGCATATAAGTAAACTGGGGGACCACCATGACTAGTCCAACAAACAAGAGACATATAGCAATGTACAAATGAAATAGAATACCTGCTGCTAGAATTCTGCAGAAATAATACCACAATGACAACACTGACCAGGTGCAATTAGATCACCGCCAAAGAGCACTGAGGAGCATGTATAGGAAGCGTCTAGTATAATGAAAATTAATGTTAGCAATTTATTCCAATCATCACAGAGTGATTTTCCACATATAAGTATATTATATAATCTGCCATGGTGTACCTGTGCAGCCGCCTTGCAGTATGACACTGTCACTTGGACTATGACGTAATCCTAAAAAAGCCCCCACATAGACCGTGTAGGCAAAGGACAGGAAAGAAGCGACATTACCTATGTAAATGGCCCGGGTGTACAGTCGGTAGCACCGGAGGGGTTAACAGGCCAGGGTCCTAATATGTAAAGACAAAAATGTGGATAGTTAGAGCTAAAGGGTAGAGAAGGGACAGAAGGTCGGTTGCCATTACTCACCTCGCCGCTGTGGACGTGTGTTCAGTGCTCGCGTGCTCCTGTGCAGTGAGCTACGTCCAGCGTGCGAGGGTTCTTGTAGGAAGTGTAGGTGGAATTATCAGATCACTTCCTGCGTGTGGAACGCAGGAAGCTAGGAGGTGGAACGCACACCGCGCATGCGCAGTGTGCGTTACATCTCCGGGAGTGTATCTGGGCGTGACTAGAGTGGCGTCCACATGTAGTGAATGGGCCAATGCGAAGTGAGGAAAGAATCCACTATATCAGTGCCGGGGGAGTCAGGAGGAAGTTGCTGCCAGGTTTTTCAAGTGCCATATACGTTTTTAGAGTAGTAGTGCAGTTATCCTTAATGTTGTTGGTGAGTGCACTATTTCAGTAGTGATTTAACGTTTCTGAAAAGAGAAAGAGTCACATAAATATATGAGATTACATCAGGCATATTCAGTAACAGTCATAATATTAAAAACAGCATATGTAGCCAACCGAAGAGATGAACATATACATCAATATGCTTATTATAATGTTCAACTTAATGCTAGTAGGTCATACATGTACATACATGGATACCTTAAAATGGACACACGAGAGGAAATAATAAGTATCGCAATATAGAATAAAGCCCTATTTATCACGACCAGCTGTCAAAAACCAAGAAAAACTGGGATTTAGGGAAAACTAATGACAACCTAAAAAGATGTCTCATATTTACGGTTGAGACCGTGGGGTTCCAGTGTGCCTAAGGAATGTATCCACCAGGCTTCCCTGTCAAGTAACCTTTTAACCCTGTTACCACCCCTACGCGCACTATCCACCTGGTCTATCACCTGGAACTTGAGTTGTGAAATTTGATGACCAGCATTGCGGAAGTGGTGGGGAATGGGCAGCAGGGTGTTGCCACATCTGATGTCAGACTTGTGTCGACTTATGCGGTCTCGGACATGCTGGGTGGTTTCCCCAACATATCCGAGACCGCATGGACACTTAATGTAGTACACCACAAAGGTACTATCACAAGTGTAAAAACCTTTTATCTGAAATTTCTTACCAGTCCTATCATGTGTGAATGTACTCCCCCTAGTGACATTGGCACATTGCGCACAACCCAAACAGGGGAAGGTGCCCCTCTGCTGGGTATCCAGAAATGTTTGGCGTGACACAGTTTTCTCAGAACCTATGTCAGCCCGTACCAGTTTATTCCTAAGATTTGGCGATCTCTTAAGACAAAAGAGAGGTAAGTTCTGGAAGGCATCAATTTTGGATACGCTGTTTTGAGGAGAGGCCAGTGTTGGCAGATAATCTTTTTAACCATGGGTTGGAAGGGGTGATAGATCGTGACGCATGCCACCTGATTCTGACCTGTAATGTCACGTCGAGTAGTTGAGGTTTTTGTGGCAGCTAGGTGTTGTGGATAACCCCTCTGTATAAACTTCTGGCTCATCTCCTCATGGCGTAATGTCATTCTTTCTGGTTTACTAACAAGTCTGTCTACGCGGGTGTGTTGCGATATAGGTAGGGCTCTTTTAACATGTCTCGGATGGTTACTGGTATAATAGAGGAGGCTATTCCTATCCGTAGGTTTGACGAAATTGTCAGTTGCCAAAAGGCCGCCATCCTCTACTATAACAAGACAATCAAGGTAATTAATCTGGTGTTTGTCCTGGTGGAGGGTGAAGGTAAGTCCTGGCATAAACCCATTAAGATCAGAAAAGAATCCAAGGAGGACATCGAGTTCACCATCCCATACCAGGAATATGTCATCGATATATCTTCGCCAAAGTAAGGCGTGCTTATTGATTAATGGATTGGGATGGATGAATCGGTCCTCAAAGGAGGCCATAAAGATGTTAGCGTAAGGGGGCGCCATGTTGGACCCCATGGCGGTCCCCTTATGCTGCAAGTAGAACTGATCCTGGAATAGGAAATGATTTTTTTACACTTGTGATAGTACCTTTGTGGTGTACTACATTAAGTGTCCATGCGGTCTCGGATATGTTGGGGAAACCACCCAGCATGTCCGAGACCGCATAAGTCGACACAAGTCTGACATCAGATGTGGCAACACCCTGCTGCCCATTCCCCACCACTTCCGGAATGCTGGTCATCAAATTTCACAACTCAAGTTCCAGGTGATAGACCAGGTGGATAGTGCGCGTAGGGGTGGTAACAGGGTTAAAAGGTTACTTGACAGGGAAGCCTGGTGGATACATTCCTTAGGCACACTGGAACCCCACGGTCTCAACCGTAAATATGAGACGTCTTTTTAGGTTGTCATTAGTTTTCCCTAAATCCCAGTTTTTCTTGGTTTTTGACAGCTGGTCGTGATAAATAGGGCTTTATTCTATATTGCGATACTTATTATTTCCTCTCGTGTGTCCATTTTAAGGTATCCATGTATGTACATGTATGACCTACTAGCATTAAGTTGAACATTATAATAAGCATATTGATGTATATGTTCATCTCTTCGGTTGGCTACATATGCTGTTTTTAATATTATGACTGTTACTGAATATGCCTGATGTAATCTCATATATTTATGTGACTCTTTCTCTTTTCAGAAACGTTAAATCACTACTGAAATAGTGCACTCACCAACAACATTAAGGATAACTGCACTACTACTCTAAAAACGTATATGGCACTTGAAAAACCTGGCAGCAACTTCCTCCTGACTCCCCCGGCACTGATATAGTGGATTCTTTCCTCACTTCGCATTGGACCATTCACTACATGTGGACGCCACTCTAGTCACGCCCAGATACACTCCCGGAGATGTAACGCACACTGCGCATGCGCGGTGTGCATTCCACCTCCTAGCTTCCTGTGTTCCACACGCAGGAAGTGATCTGATAATCCCACCTATACTTCCTACAAGAACCCTCGCACGCTGGACGTAGCTCACTGCACAGGAGCACGCGAGCACTGAACACACGTCCACAGCGGCGAGGTGAGTAATGGCAACCGACCTTCTGTCCCTTCTCTACCCTTTAGCTCTAACTATCCACATTTTTGTCTTTACATATTAGGACCCTGGCCTGTTAACCCCTCCGGTGCTACCGGCTGTACACCCGGGCCATTTACATAGGTAATGTCGCTTCTTACCTGTCCTTTGCCTACACGGTCTATGTGGGGGCTTTTTTAGGATTACGTCATAGTCCAAGTGACAGTGTCATACTGCAAGGCGGCTGCACAGGTACACCATGGCAGATTATATAATATACTTATATGTGGAAAATCACTCTGTGATGATTGGAATAAATTGCTAACATTAATTTTCATTATACTAGACGCTTCCTATACATGCTCCTCAGTGCTCTTTGGCGGTGATCTAATTGCACCTGGTCAGTGTTGTCATTGTGGTATTATTTCTGCAGAATTCTAGCAGCAGGTATTCTATTTCATTTGTACATTGCTATATGTCTCTTGTTTGTTGGACTAGTCATGGTGGTCCCCCAGTTTACTTATATGCTCACCCCTTAGAAAGGCACATATTGGTATAAGCTGCTGTGCATTGTTTAGTCATGTTATCAGCTGTCACACTGATTACCCTTTAGACGGGCTTATTGCTTCTATTACGTGTTATCTACTAATTAGTCTGCACAGCTTATAGTATCATTTGTATTCCACAGTACGATACCCACAGGTGCGTACTGTAGAGAACGTCCTAGTAACTTTTATACAGCATGTATGACAGTACTATACCCAGCAAAGACATAACTCAGGTACACTATGTCAGTGTAAACATTATACCTATTGACAGAGCTCTACTTTACTAAGGCTTAAGTGACTATTATCTATTTTTTCATTTTAGCGCGTTCCATTATTGACGCTCATTTCCAATACCCCCAGGTTATGACATTTTTAGCACCTAACCTATATACTAGTAACCGACAGTACTAAATTATCTCAGTGGGCCATCCTATAACAGGTACTCTATGTTATTTGTCACGGACGTATGAGTATTAGTCTTTACTTGGTCCCTGTGGTCCCTTTCTTAACATATATGTTCTTTTTTATAGCATTGTATCCTACAGAATAAGCTGTTCTGCACTTACCAGCTCTTTTGATTGACGCATTTCTTGCTACTGTATGTACCTGGTGAGTCGTACACACCAACCCCCCCTTTCCCTCCCCCCCTTTTTTTGAATAGCCGTTGTTCTCCCTTTCTCTCCTTTTCCTTATATCTTCTTTTTCCTTTGGTCGGTTTACCCATCAGCTCAGCCAATTTTAGTGTAATTTCACCTTGCACTGTAGTTTTCATTATTGGCGGATTCTATTCATCAACCTTCTCTGACCCGTTATACATGATGACATTGTACCTACATTGTACCTATCTTATCCTGTATTATGGTATCAGTATTGTTTGTTTCTAATTTGCATCAGTGTTTCATCCCAATTGTACCAATGCATTGTATGTTACTGTCCTCTCACTCTTTGTGTGATATTGATTTTTGTTATTTTTTTCATTGTATTTAGATAAGTCCAATCTGATGAAGGCTTAGGCCGAAACGTCAAATTGAATTTGAATTGGACACAAACCATACATGCAACTTTTTCAAAAAAGGACTAATTAAAGAATTAATTGCATTACTATCCGGTGTGACTTTTTACTCTTATTGGGAGATTTAGTGTGCCGGGGTTATCCTCTATATATATTAATTTTTTACCTCTGAGCACCTATATATCAGTGTAGCAGAGCTTCCTCTTTTGCACTTTTATCTAAAAGGTGTAATAAAATTCAGAAGTTTGTCTGTAACTATATAACTATGTAAGGATTCTTCCCCATGATCGCGTCACGGGGCCTGCAATGGCAGTGGGGAAAGGCCATTTAAATAGCGCTGTCACATTTTGACAGTGCGATCTAAGGGGATAACAGACGCAGGTGGATTGCGGATCCACCCACGCTTGTTAGCCGCAAATGTCTGCTGTTCAAATCAGCAGACATGTGCAGAGATTACCTCCGGCTCACCACAGCAGCCGGCGGTGATTACCCTGACATGACCAAGGATGTACTGTTACGTCCTTGGTTATTAAGGGATTTATAATGTAAATTTGGTTTGCCTTCTAAAATGCTCAACACACAGCCATTAACAACTAAACTGCTGGCAACAAAAGTGAGTACACCCCTATGTCAAAATGGGCAAATATTGCCCAATTAGCCATTTTCCCTCCCTGGTGTCATGTGAATCATTAGTCTTACAAGGTATCAGGTGTGAATGGGGAGCAGGTATGTTAAATTTGGTATTATTTCTCACTCACTCTTCATTCTGGTCACTGGACGTTCAACATAGCACCTCATGGCAAAGAATTCTCTGAGGATCTGATGAAAAAAAAATGGTGGCATTACATAAAGATGGCCTAGGTATAGATGGCATAGATTTCAAACACCCTGAAACTTAGCTGCAGCACGGTGCCCAAGGCCATACAGTGGTTTAACAAAACAGGTTCCACTCAGAAAATGTTTTGCCATGGTCGACCAAAAAAGTTGAGTTCTCGTGCTAGCTATCATATTCAGAGGTTATCTTTTCAAAATAATTGTATAATGATGCCAGCAGTGCTGCAGAGGGTAAAAGGATGGGGGTTCAGTATGTCCTTGCTCAGACCATGCACCGCACACTGCATCAAATTGATCAGCATGATTGTCATGCCAAAGTAAGCTATTTCTAAAGATGATTCACAAGAAATCCCACAAACAGTTTTCTGCTGAAGACAAGCGATGATATTATTAACCTTACATGACCCCACCACTCTCACTGGGTCACACAGAGGACAGCACGAGACACAGAATGTCTCATGAGTGGTGAAGTTACTGATTTACTGATGTCACCACTCATGAGAAATAACTAGGAGGACCTATGAAGCATCGTTCTTTGAACAAGGTTCTATAGGTTGTATGACAAAATCGGCAGACATCGTGGGAACCCCATGGATTACGTAGAAGCTGCAGGGTTTTTTTTGGTATGAAAACAGGAGAATGAGGGAGATTAAAGACCCATATAATGTAAATAAAGTAGTTCAAAATATCTTCATAATGAAAATTACAAAATCTTTATTTAAAGTTATTCATATAAGTTACAAAAGGGAATATATAAGAGCAATAAAATCGACCATATTCAAAACAGGTGCAAAGTAAAAGCTCCAGAGAACACCATCAGACAGTGAATCAGAAAATAGGCAGCCACATAGATTAAATACAATTAACCCTCAAATGTCTGACAATAGACTCACATTGAGAGTATAACTACTTACATCCATTCAGGGATTTAACATGTGAAATAGTCAAGTGACAAGGCCATGAATATCAAAGTGCCATAATCCCATTAGATGACATTAAGCAGTAAGGGGTTAACCCTAGAGCTCATACCTGGGGCCTTGCAGGCCTGCTAGGTCACTTGTTTTCTATGGTAGATTGCTATGGTTACGCGTTCTAGGGTTAACAAAGCTTACCCATATTCTGACACACTGTAGAGATGGACACACATGTTTCATAATCTTCCTCGGGGGGGGGCTGCTGCATGGTGTCTGGGCAGGATGGTCTTTTTATAGTGGGGATGAGGTTTTTTTGGGGGATTTGGGAAGCTAATAAAGTGGTGAATGAGGGAGTGTCTCTTGTTATCTCTTTAATTCTCTCCTTTTATCTCTTTCAGGTATCCATTTTTGGACTACTTCGGATTCAGTGGATTACTTCGGAATCTTTATGGATTTTTTTATATATTTTTTTAAATAAATTGGTGAATGAGGGAGTAGGGGAGTGCTTTTTAAAATATTTTTTTGTGTGTTTTTTTTTCTCTTTATGGTTACTGGGTTAGTAATGGGGTGTCTAATAGATGCTGCCCCATTACTAATACCAGGGCTTAATGTCAGCTGTCAATTCACAGTTGACATCAACCCCAAAAACCATTACCCCGATTGCCACTGCACCAGGGTAATTGGGAAGAGCCAGACAAATAGCCTGAATTGCCACATCTAATGTGATGAGCCAATCTTGGGGTGGCTGGGGGCTGGTATTTTTAGACTGGGAAGGGCCAATAACAATGGTCCTTCTCATCCTGAAAATATCAACCACAAATTTCTGCCTAACCTGCACTGGTTAGCAAAAAGAGGGGACCTCCAAGTTATTTTTGAAAATGTGTTATTTATTTTGTTCCCAATATCATCAAGACATCTTCCCCATGCGGAAAAGCTTGTTGATTGGCTGTGCTGCAGGCTTTAAACAAACTATACTCAGCATCTCAACGGTATCCAAACTCCAAACTTGACCATAGACTTTCGTGGGAAGTCCATTTTAGGATTTGAGCCCCAGACACTAGGTGTCCGGTATGAATCATGAACTTTACAATACGGGTTCTCTCATCCTTAGTTTTAGTCATCCAATTAAATATAGAAAGGTAATCCAGAAAAAATACATTCTTATCTCAGCACTCTGGCCTTATTTTCCTGAAAAGATCTAGATTCCTGTTGAGACAGAGCAAAGAGCATAAACTATCTTATAAGCAATCTACTGTATAGATAAAGGATCGAGTTCATCAACAACATATGGAGGATTCCATAGTGTCATCTGTTCTATATAAGTTAAGGTTATTTGAAGAAGAATTGAGCTAACATGAATGAACAAAAGCGAAATCTAAATCAAATCGATATTTGATGTGACCAAGCATCACCTTCATAGTGGCATCAATTCTTCTAGGTAAACTTGCACAAAGTCAAGAAGTTTGTAGGATTATACTCAGCTATTTGGAAAAAAAAAAAAAGATCAGATAATTATGATAACCATTTGCACATGTAGATTTAAACACAATCACTAACTGAAGCAGAGACAGCTTTATAGGAGGCTTAAAGGGAAGGTGCCACCCAAAAAAATGCTTTTCCAACAATTGAAAAAATATAATATATTAGTGGTTTATTTTTTTAATATTATCATTTTTCAATGCAGTTAAATAAGAAAAATAATTAAACATTTTTTGATATTTTCCACTTTTAAACACTATGTGGAGCAGCTGCTGAAATTTGCCATGAAAGCCTAGAGTGCCACTAGCCTGCATTTCAACTGTTTTTTGAACGGACTGCCCTTCATCCTCTGAGGAAGAAGGAAGGTCCCTTCGAAACACGTTGGAAACTTAGCCAGCCAGGCACCTGTAGTAGTCCAGTGACGGCACACGCCAAAATTTCACTTTCGTCTTTGGAAACTCCCAAGCTTGTCTGAGGCAACGCTTCCAGCTGATGCATCCTCATTCCCAGCAACATGCACTGAGAGATCAGATGCAGGATCTCTGATCTCTGTCAGAACTCAGGACAACCCCAGAATAGAATCCATTGTGAAGCCCATCAACATCAGGCACCTAGCGAATCATTTATTGACTTAGGGGTACTTTGCACGTTGCAACATCGCTACTGCGATATTGTCAGGGTCAAATTGAAAGTGACACACATCCGGCGCCGGTAATGACGTGCAACGTGTAAAGCCTAGGAGAGCAGAGGAACGAGTGTGAAACAGTCAAAAATCGCTGATCTGTGTCACGTCGTTCATTTTCATAATGTCGATGCATCCATAGGTACGATGTTGTTTGTCGTTCCTGCAGCTCCATACATCACTGTGTGTGAAGCCGCAGGACCGACAAACATCTTCTTACCTGCGCCCGCTGTCCACCGGCAATGCGGAAGGGAGAAAGTGGGTGGGATGTTTACATCCCGCTCATCTCCGCCCCTCCGCTTCTATTGGCCGCCTGCCGTGTGACGTTGCTGTGACGCCGCACGACCCGCCCTCTTAGGGGCAGGTACTATCGCGCTCGGCATCGCTATCATCGGCTAGCAATGTCGCAGCATGCAAAGTACCCCTTAGAGTCCCTCTTCAGCCACATGTTTACATTATTGCTATGACTGTCGGCACTATATTGTAACAGGCTGGCAACTACCAACTTCCAGCCAATTGTTATCCAGGACTACCTTCTTTTTTTGCTTTTTTTTTTATATACATAGGTTTTGCCTAATTTTACCTAATAAATATGTAAAATTTTATCTTGTAGCCTATGCATATTTTATTTTATGGTATTCTCTGTTATCCTGCTCTTATTAGCCACATCACTACCTTGCAATTGCATATGTTAACTTTATTTCAGGTAGTTTTTTACTATTAAGTACAGATATCTGTCAGTGTTTACTGTCCCTTGAGGTTGCATAGTCTTGCATCTAGGTAACTGCCCAGGTGGCATGGTATTCTTGTATCCATATTATTAGTACTTTTTGTTAAAAGGCCACTACACAGGGCCTATTGTGTGAATACCTGCAGCCTCCACTGAAGGTCCAAGCATTTTTGTCCCACGTACCTTCTGACTTTGAAATTGACAAGCTCCAGTATTTTGCTCTCATTGAAAGACATATTGCGCTTACTTCTCTTTACTGCCACCAGAAAAGAAGTGGCAGCAACCCAAGAGACCAAACTTCACCAATCTACTGTTGAGAGAAAGACCTGCCATTAATTCTCTGTACGGAAGAATTGTGATCAAGAACTGTACTTTCGACATGGAAGCAAGACCAAGTGACTCAACTATATATGAAATATAACAAAAATGTCTTCATCTGCTCTAGATTGAAAGTCAAAATTTTAAATATTTGGCTGTAACAGATTACTGTGAAATGCAGGCAGATACTTATCCATGTAGTTCAAGTTGAGAGGAGTGGAGGCTGGAGCTAGGTGTAGCTCCAGCGGAGGAGAAGTTCAAGTTGAACGGTGCCAGGGTCGGAGCTCTGGTACCTTGGCTAGGTGGCAGATGGTGGTCTCCGTCAGCAGGAGATGGGAAGATGGCTCAGCAGATCCGAGGAGGACGGGACAGGGTTGGAGCCCGCCGGTACCGACACCGGAGAACCGACCGGAAACCGTGCACAGAGGGGGTACTCGGACCCTGAAGCCAAGACCGGAACCAACGGCCTAGCTAATCAACCGATTGAGGGCAGAATTACAGGTCCTGTCTCAACCAAAGCAGACAACCACCCACAGAGAGGTATAGGGCAACCGCCAGGGCCCAAAGATCCCACGGGTCAGCATCAGCGGGCACGGCTCCTTAGGCACACAGAAAGCAGGAGCGGACTCCCATGTTCCATACCGGGAAGTCTAAACACACAACCACAACTAGTGCAGAGGAAAAGACGGCGACCACCAGCCCAGGTGGGGGACCAGAGTACAACCGGCCACAGCGGCCGGCCACCAGCACCTTAATTTACCAATAGACTCGTGGGATTCATTTAATTGTAAGTAACCAAACATCCCCTGGTCCATCCGGGCGTGCAAGCCCCTGCCATCGCCATACCCTGCACAGAGACACTGGGCCCCGGGGCAACTATCCCAACCCACGGAGGGGTTAACATCCAGCTGCCACTACATCTTCCCCGGGTATCCCACAACAGCAGTGGTGGTGTCCCACTTCACCACACACCGTGGGTGGCGTCACGAACCGAATGCGGCCAAGGCTGTACAACTACGTCCCCTTTTCATTCGGCGTGTCCGCGTGACCCCCGGGTCCCGAGGATCCCTTGAGCCACACAGCAGGTCTGGATCCGAGCAGCCCAACTGCTGCGGGCGTGGGGGCGGCACACAATCACCATCATTTATCCCCTATCCTACCTGCAGAGGGCCACAACATCCAGGCTGCCATTAACATCAGCCCCAGTGGTGAGAGACTGTGCAGCGGCAGCTCCAAATAGCCGCAACCCACAAGTGGCGTCACGACACAAACTTTATTATAATCCCTGTAAATATCCCCTTTTAAAAGCGACCCCCCCAGGGTCACGGAACCGGACACCGGCCTTTACACCTGTGACATTTCCCAGCGAAACAAGGCCCGGGACCGAGTACTCCATAGCCCTGGGGTGCGACATTAATACTTATGGAGATTATGCTACAAATAGAGTTAAGGGGGCTTTACACGCTACAACATCGCTAATGCGAACTCGTTGGGGGTCACGGAATTGGTGACGCACATCCGGCCGCATTAGCGATGCAGTTGCGTGTGACACCGATGAGCGATTTTGCATCGTTGCAAAAACGTGCAAAATCGCTCATCGGTGACATGGGGGCCCATTCTCAAATATCGTTACTGCAGCAGTAACGAGGTTGTTCCTCGTTCCTGCGACAGCACACATCGCTCCATGTGACACCGCAGGAATGAGGAAGCTCTCCTTACCTGCCTCCCGGCCACAATGCGGAAGGAAGGAGGTGGGCGGGATGTTACGTCCCGCTCATCTCCGCCCCTCCGCTTCTATTGGGCGGCCGCTCAGTGACGTCGCTGTGACGCCGCACGGACCGCCCCCTTAGAAATAAGGCGGTTCGCCGGTCACAGCGACGTCGCGGGGCAGGTAAGTATGTGTGACGGGTCTAGGCGATGTTGTGCGGCACGGGCAGCGATTTGCCCGTGTCGCGCAACAGATGGGGGCGGGTACCCACACTAGCGATATCGGGACCGATATCGCAGTGTGTAAAGCCCGCTTTAGACAACGTTTAAATCAATGGAGTAATACAAAAGGGTTTACTCTGCAAAATTTTATGTAGGTTGGAATTTATGACAAATTAACTATTGTAACATTTTCCAGCTTGTAAATTTGACACATACTAGCTTAAGATATGCATAATAAATATCATGTGGGCATTATTTATCTGTTAAGCCTGTGCTCTGCAACTATAAAAATAAAACTTTTAGGTGTGAATATTTTTATTGAGCCAGGAAAAGCTCTAAAGTCTTAGTGGCTATGTGGCTTTTCATATCTACAGTATTATATTTGGTCTAAATTTTTAGGCATTTCACTCACAGAAGTATAATTTATAAATCATTCTCAAACAGATGTGAGAATCATTTAAATGTGAAAATTATCATATTTTTTTCCATATAAATTGAGTAAAAATCAATAGGGGACAACAACGCAAACAACTATTAATAAATATCAAACAGCTACAGTGCCTACAAGTAGTATTCAACCCCCTGCAGATTTAGCAGGTTTACACATTCGGAATTAACTTGGCATTGTGACATTTGGACTGTAGATCAGCCTGGAAGTGTGAAATGCACTGCAGCAAAAAAGAATGTTATTTCTTTGGTTTTTTTTTTAAATTGTGAAAAGTTTATTCAGAGGGTCATTTATTATTCAACCCCTCAAACCACAAGAATTCTGTTTGGTTCTCCTAAAGTATTAAGAAGTTTTTCAGGCACAAAGAACAATGAGCTTCACATGTTTGGATTAATTATCTCTTTTTCCAGCCTTTTCTGACTAAGACCCTCCCCAAACTTGTGAACAGCACTCATACTTGGTCCACATGGGAAAGACAAAGGAGCATTCCAAGGCCATCAGAGACAAGATCGTGGAGGGTCACAAGGCTGGCAAGGGGTACAAAACCCTTTCCAAGGAGTTGGGCCTACCTGTCTCCACTGTTGGGAGCATCATCCGGAAGTGGAAGGCTTATGGAACTACTGTTAGCCTTCCATGGCCTGGACAGCCTTTGAAAGTTTCCACCCGTGCCGAGGCCAGGCTTGTCCGAAGAGTCAAGGCTAACCCAAGGACAACAAGGAAGGAGCTCTGGGAAGATCTCATGGCAGTGGGGACATTGGTTTCATTCAATACCATAAGTAATGTACTCCACCGCAATGGTCTCCGTTCCAGATGAGCCCGTAAGGTACCTTTACTTTCAAAGCGTCATGTCAAGACTCGTCTACAGTTTTCTCATGATCACTTGGAGAACTCTGAGACAGACTGGTTCAAGGTTCTCTGGTCTGATGAGACCAAGATCGAGATCTTTGGTGCCAACCACACACGTGACGTTTGGAGACTGGATGGCACTGCATACGACCCCAAGAATACCATCCCTACAGTCAAGCATGGTGGTGGCAGCATCATGCTGTGGGGCTGTTTCTCAGCCAAGGGGCCTGGCCATCTGGTCCACATCCATGGGAAGATGGATTGCACGGCCTACCTGGAGATTTTGGCCAAAAACCTCCGCTCCTCCATCAAGGATCTTAAGATGGGTCGTCATTTCATCTTCCAACAAGACAACGACCCAAAGCACACAGCCAAGAAAACCAAGGCCTGGTTCAAGAGGGAAAAAATCAAGGTGTTGCAGTGGCCTAGTCAGTCTCCTGACCTTAACCCAATTGAAAACTTGTGGAAGGAGCTCAAGATTAAAGTCCATATGAGACACCCAAAGAACCTAGATAACTTGGAGAAGATCTGCATGGAGGAGTGGGCCAAGATAACTCCAGAGACCTGTGCCGGCCTGATCAGGTCTTATAAAAGACGATTATTAGCTGAAATTGCAAACAAGGGTTATTCCACAAAATATTAAACCTTGTGGTTGAATAATAATTGACCCACACTTTTATGTTGAAAATTTATTAAAATTTAACTGAGCAACATAACTTGTTGGTTTGTAAGATTTATGCATCTGTTAATAAATTCTGCTCTTGTTTGAAGTTTGCAGGCTCTAACTTATTTGCATCTTATCAAACCTGCTAAATCTGCAGGGGGTTAAATACTATTTGTAGGCACTGTATATACCGTCATAGACAAAAGTGTTGGCACCCTTGAAATTGTTCCAGAAAATAAAGTATTTCTCCCAGAAATGTATTGCAATTACACGCTTTGTCATACACATGTTTATTTCTTTTGTGTGTATTGGAACAACAAAAAAACTCAAAAAAAGGCAAATTGGACATAATTTTACACAAAACCCCAAAAAAGGACTAGACAAATTTATTTGCACCCTCAATTTAATATTTGGTTGCACATGATGTGGAATAAATAACTGCAATCAATCTCTTCCTATAACCATAATCTTCGTACTCTTCTCAACTGGAATTTTGGACCACTCTTCTTTTGCAAATTGCTCCAAATCTGTCATATTTGATGAGTGCCATCTCCCAACAGCAATTTTAAGATACCTCAGTTTTTTGTGTTGGTCTAAAACACACGGATATAAACAGGTGTAAAAAAAATTGTTTTCTGAAACAATTTTAAGAGTGCTACTGCCTACACTTTCGGCCATGTATGTACAGTATTCAGGAAATTTGACTGAAAGTGTATCCACAGTGGAGCGATCTGCTACTCTCTAATATAGTAGAAATGAGCAGATTGATCAGCAGTGGATGGACTTTGAGACAAATTTAATAAAACTTTGAGGAAGCAGTTCAGCCAATCGGGAAGGGGAGGGACTATTACAGCAAGTATAAAAATTAGGACTGGCCTAGCCTCCAATGTAGTTCTAGGCTGATTCCTAATCTTTCTTAGAATCATGCTTATCTCACGAGGCGAGATCTTGAATGGAGCCACAGACCAAGTAAGATTGACAGTCATCTTATGTGTCTTCCATTTTCTAATAATTGCACCAACACTTGCTGCTTTCTCACTAAGCTGTTTGCCTATTGTCCTGTAGCCCATCGCTGCTTTGTACAGGTCTACAAAGCTATGAGCAGTGATGTCACTGAGTTTACCTGCAGTCACAACTGGCAGTTCCTATAGCCCCCCACCTGTGACCGCAGGTAAACTCATCTCAGATCAAGTCATTGAACTTAGTGACCTCACCTCAAGAAATCTGCATCTCCTGGCAGAAAACTGCATTATTTTGCCAAGAGATGCAGATTTGGTGCTAGAATTTATACACCAAATTCCTGCATCAAATCTGCATCTTCTGGCAAAAAAATGCATCTAAATGTGATGCAGTTTTTGATCTGCAACCTTTCAAAAAGTTTTTATTCGGGTGACAAACCCAAACACGAACCGGACATACAGTCAAAGTGTGTGTTCGATGTTCAGCACTGGACACAAGGTGTCCGGTATAGACCCAGAACTTTACAGTTCAGGTTCGCTCATCCCTAGTAATGAGTTTCTTAAAGAAAAAATAACAGGTCGTTGAGAGCCAGAATTCTTGCTGGTTATTAGTACATCTCATACATCGATCTCTACAACAAAGTTACTCCTGGCAAAGAAGATCAAAGTGCTCAAGGACTGGCCTGCCCAGTCACCAGACATAAACATCGTTGAGCATCTTTGGGGTAGGATGAAAGAGGAAGCTGGGAAGACAAAACTAAAGAATCTAGATGAACTCTGGGAGGCATGCAAGACTGCATTCCTTGCTATTCCTGATGACTTCATCAATAAATTGTATGAATCATTTTTGATCCACATGGATGCAGTCCTCCAAGCTCATGGAAGTCACACAAAATATTAAATATGGCTCTAATTGCACCACAACTTCATTCACCAATGTTATGCAACATATCTTTGTATTAGAAGTTAATTATTTGATTGAATTTCACATTACTTTCTGTGGGCGACAAAACTTTTGTCTTCCCAAAATCTGACCTTTCTGTGTTCATTAAATGATCAATATTTCAGCTTTTCAGCAACTTTATTTTCATAACCTAAACCAAATTTGGGAGGGTTTCAGCTTTCAAAAGAGTAATTTATAAAACCAATTGATGAATTTAAAGTCAGGTTATAAGCTTTTATTTACATAACATGGATAAGCGACAGAACTTCTGTCAGGGACTGTAGGTGATCAAATACTTATTTCATGCAATAATTAAAAATTAATTATTTAAAAATCATACAATGTGATGTTCTGGATTTTTTTAAATTCTGTCTGTCACAGTTGAAGTGTACCTATGATAAAAATTACAGACCTCCATTCTTTGCAGGTGGAAAAGCTTGCAAAATCGGCAGTGTATAGAATACTTATTTTCCCCACTGTATGTTATATAACTTTGTCTGTCCCCTCTGTTTTTGTCTTACTTGGGCCACCACTTCTTCCATTTCCAAAAGTTTGGACACACCTTCTCATCTCAAGAACAACTATTAAGTGGAGACTTTGTGCTAGAAAACCCCTGTAAGGACAGGCAACAAGCTGAAGAGACTTGTTTGGGCTAAAGATCACAAGGAATGGACATTAGACCAGTGGAAATCTGTGCTTTGATCTGATTCCAAATTTTAGGTCTTTGGATCTAACCACTGTGTCTTTGTAGAAAAGGTGAACGGATGGACTCTACATGCCTGGTTCCCACCATGAAGCATGGAGGAGGAGGTGTGATGGTGTGGGGGTGCTTTGCTGGTGACACTGTTGGGGATTTATTCAAAATTGAAGGCATACTAAACAAGCATGGCTACCACAGCATCTTGCAGCTGAATGCTAGTCCTTCCGGTTTGCGTTTAGTTGGACTATCATTTATTTTTCAACAGGACAATGACCCCAAACACACCTCCAGGCTGTGTAAGGGCTATTTGACTAAGAAGGAGAGTGATGGGATGCTACGCCAGATGACCTGGCCTCCACAATCACCAGACCTGAACCCAATTGAGATGGTTTGGAGTGAGCTGCACGCAGAGTGAAGGCAAAAGGGCCAACAAGTGCTTAGCATTTCTGGGAACTCCTTCAAGACTGTTGGAAAACCATTTCTGGTGACTACCTCTTGAAGCTCATCAAGAGAATGCCAAGAGTGTGCAAAGCAGTAATCGAAGCAAAAGGTGGCTACTTTGAAGAATCTAGAATATAAGACATATTTTCAGTTGTTTCACACTTTTTTAAGTATTTCATTCCACATGTTTTCATTCATAGTTTTGATGCCGTCAATGTGAATCTACAATTTTTAGAGTCATGAAAATAAAGAAAACTCTTTGAATGAGAAGGTGTGTCCAAACTTTTGGTCTGTTACATATATATATATATATATATATATTATATATATATATATATATATATATATATATATATATATATATAAACTTAGCTAAATAGAAAAGATACCCAGCTTTCAGACCCCTCCCCCTGAACCCCCCCTCCCCCGATTTTGTTACCCTGCCAAGATAAAGCCCAAGAGCTGGGAGCTAGTTTTCCCAGGCTGAGGTTACCCATGCTTATTGACCCCCAGCCTCAAAATGGCAGCCTGCAGCCACCGAGGATTGCCACTTCCATTAAATGTGACAATCACATCACTTTACCTGGCTCTTCACGATTGCCCTGGCAATCGGGCTAATAACAGATTAATGTCAACTCGCAGCTGCAACTAAGCACTAGATTAGTAATGGGAGGCTTCTATGAGACCCTCCTTAATAATCTATAAGGGGAATAAGTAAACACAAACACCAAAAAAATCTATTATTTGAAATAAAATACAAAAAACCCCACCCTCTTTCACCACTTTATAAAACCCACGTCCGACAAAACCCATACAAGGTTCCAGCTCTGCTGCATCTGACGGTACAGCGAGCAGGCATAGAACATGAACGCACACTGTAACTTCAGACAGAGACTGAGCTCCAGCGATCAGCGTTGACGTCACTCAGGTTAGTTGTGGCCACAGCTGGAGGTTCCCAGGGTCCTCCACCTGTGATCGCAGGTAACCTGACCTCAGGGAACCTGAAAGAACTCTCACTCGCAGATTGCATCTCCTGGAAGAAAACAGTGTTTTTTTACCAAGAGATGCAGAATTGGTGCTGAAATTTCTACATCATATTCCTACACCTAATCTACATCTAATGGCAAAAACACATCACTACTGTAAAAACTAAACAGTGCTCCCATTTAAAATAATGTCCTGAGTGCCCCCACAGCCTTTTATACACTGTATTACATCTCACAGACCCTTATGCACTGTATTATGATCCTCACTTTCCCTTATACACTGTATTATAACTTACACATCCCCTTATACGCTGTATGATGAAACCCACAGCCCCTTAGAAACTGTATTATGACTGCCACATCCCCTTATGCAATGTATGATGTATCCACAGACCCTCTGGATATACTATGATAGCCCCTCTTTTCCTCTATATACTATAGGATGCCCCAATAGCCGCTCAATATATAGTTTGATGACCACTCAATCCCTATATATCAATATGTTGGCCCCACAGCCCCTTTATAACTTGTATAGTATAACAGTACTTCTTCCCTTCTATATGATAGCCCTTTAGCCCCTCTATGTATAATATAATAACTCCTACAATCCCCTTATATATATATAAATATATAAATATGATCGCCCCCACAATCATACAGGGTGGTCCAAAAGTAGGTGGACAGAAAATAATAACATTTATTTTGATTTATATATAAAATTATATTTACTAAAACAAGCATAACATTGACAATGAAATTTTATTCTGAACAATAATACAAAATTTTGAGAAGGAGAACAAAACAAGTTTTTAAAGTGCAAAAATACATTATTTATTGAAAATTAGGTGACAATCTTTGTAAAAGTTGGTAAAAGATAATTAAAATACCAAGATCAATCCAGATACTGTACACTTACATACAGTATCTGGATTGATCTTGGTATTTTAATTATTTTTTACCAACTTTTACAAAGATTGTCATCTAATTTTCAATAAATAATGTACTTTTGCACTTTAAAAACTTGTTTTGTTCTCCTTCACAAAATATGATTGTGAGTTTCTGTGACCCGTGTAGCCTTAGGACACATAGGACCCTCGGGAATTTATCTAGTATGGTTATCTGGAATTTACCTCTAACAATAATACAAAAGCCTTCAAACTATTTTTTATTACAATTTACACAGCTTTGAAGTCTCCCTCTTACGCTTCGACAAACTTTTTTCACAAGTCTCTTTGGGTATTAATTTCTTGTAATGCATCTCTTATGTAATTTTTCAAATCACTGACACTTTTTGTTTTTCGACTATAAACTTTGTCCTTGAGTACTCCCAAAAAGAAAAAATCCATTGTGGTCAAGTCTGGTGGCCAATCAAGTGGGCCTCTTCGGCCAATCCATTTATTAGGAAATGTTTCATCAAGATACTCGCGAACTACTCTTGAATAATGTGGAGGGGCCCCATCTTGTTGGAAATAAAGGTCATTTGAATTAGGCTGTTGCTGTAACTGGGGAACAAATTGATTCATTAGAATTTCGAGATACTTATCTCCTGTGACTGTTCCATCAAAAAATATTGGTCCTAAAAACACCAAATTAGAAAAAGGAGCCAGCACAATTTCTAAGCTGTACTTATTAATAAATGGAGATTTTTGTCAAAAAATTGCATTCTTTTGAGCTACCCTGCCACGTCACGGCAAATCTCATGGGGCAGTCCTACTCGGAAATATTTATTCTATATAAAGGGTGCCATGCGGCCTCACACATTCAAAAGCAGAGCTGTCTATCAACTAGAAACAGAACTTACCTGATGCTTTTCTATCGCGTACCCAAGTCATGGCTGTGGGCGGGACAGGCCCAGGCAAGTGCTGTTTGAATTAAAACAGCCTGTGGACAGGACTGATGGCTGATGGCTTCTTTTTCTAAAACACCAAAACTTGAAGTACCACCCCAAACATTGACACCAGGCTCATTTAGTTGTTGTTCTAATGTTAAATGCATGTTCTCATTATACCAGTAAATACAATTATGTCTGTTAATATAACCAGATAATTTGAAAGAAGTTTCATCACTCCACACAATGTTATCTAAAATTACTGGATTTTCTTCAATTTCGTTAAGCATAATCTCACTAAATTGCAGCCGCCTGTCTGGATCATCCTCCAATAAATCATGAATTAGATTGCAGGATTTACATGAGAGAACCTCGTGAAATTCCCAATTCTAAAGAGACTCTTCTGGTGGACTTTTTTGAACAAATGTTTCATCAACAAGTTGTTTATTATTTTCTGTACAGGCTGTTTTGGGTCAACCAGTTTTTGGAGCATTAAGGATTGAGCCAGTGGCATCAAATTTGTCACGAATGCGGTAAATGGTTTGCCTCTTTGGGGCTTGAGTACCAAATGTTTCAACCCAATTTGCTCTAACAGTTTCAGCATTTTGAGATTTCCAATACTCTTTTAAAATCCATTTTCTTTGATCTGTATTTAAATTATTTACAATTATGGGTTATCTGAATTATCTGAAAAGAAAACAGATTTTGGGGAGATTTATCTGTGAAAACTGGATCTGTGAAACTGACTCAGTTGCCCTTAGCAACCAATCAGAGTCCACCATTCATTTTCCAAAGAGTCTGTGAAGAATGAAAAGTGGAATCTGATTGGTTGCTAAGGGTAACTGAGTCAGTTTCTCTTTACACCATGCTTGATAAATTTTCACCTTCATAAGCCTATTACACATACTGTCCACCTACTTTTGGACCACCCTGTGTAGATATATACACACTGTTCATATGCACACATATGTATATATATATAGTACAGACCAAAAGACTGGACACACCTCCTCATTCAAAGAGTTTTCTTTATTTTCATGACTCTAAAAATTGTAGATTCACATTGAAGGCATCAAAACTATGAATTTAAACATGTGGAATGAAGTACTTAAGAAAGTGTGAAGCAACTGAAAATATGTCTTATATTCTAGGGTCTTCAAAGTAGCCACCTTTTGCTTTGATTACTGCTTTGCACACTCTTGGCATTCTCTTGATGAGCTTCAAGAGGTAGTCACCGGAAATGGTTTTCAAACAGTCTTGAAGGAGTTCCCAGAGATGCTTAGCACTTGTTGGCCCTTTTGCCTTCACTCTGCAGTCCAGCTCACCCCAAACCATTTCGATTGGGTTCAGGTATGGTGACTGTGGAGACCAGGTCATCTGGCGTAGCACCCCATCACTCTCCTTCTTAGTCTAATAGCCCTTACACAGCCTGGAGGTGTGTTTGGGGTCATTGTCCTGTTGAAAAATAAATGATGGTACAACTAAACGCAAACTGGATGGAATAGCACACCGCTGCAAGATGCTGTGGTAGGCATGCTGGTTCTGTATGCCTTCAATTTTGAATAAATCCCCAACAGTGTCACCAGCAAAGCACCCCCACACCATCACACCTCCTCCTCCATGCTTCACGGTGGGAACCAGGCATGTAGAGTCCATCCGTTCACCTTTTCTACAAAGACACGGTGGTTGGATCCAAAGATCTCAAATTTGGACTCATCAGACCAAAGCACAGATTTCCACTGGTCTAATGTCCATTCCTTGTGTTCTTTACCCCAAAAAAGTCTCTTCTGCTTGTTGTTTGTCCTTAGCAGTGGTTTCCTAGCAGCTACTGTATTTTACCATGAAGGCCTGCTGCACAAAGTCTCCTCTTAATAGGTGTTCTAGAGATGAGAAGGTGTGTCCAAACTTTTGGTCTGCACTATATATATATATATATATATATATATATATACTGTATATATAAACAATTGTCCCCATAATTCCCCTATATATAAACATGATGCGCTCCACAGCTCCTCTATATATGATGGTCCCAACAATCCACCAAAAATATATATATATGTGTATAATGGCCCCCCAATTCCCATATATATATATATATATATATATATATATATATATATACACTAGCAGTAATACATGGGCATTGCCCGGGATAATGACTGTCACTGTCTCTCTCCCAGTCTCTGTCTGTGTGCCTATGTCTGTCTGCCTGTCTCTCTGTCTGTCTCTATCCTTGTCTGTCTGGGTCTATGTCTCAGGCTGTCTGTTTCTATCTCTCTGTCTGTCTCTGTATAAGTCTATCTGTCTCTATCTCTGTGTCTGTCTGTCTCTCTATTGCTGTGTCTGTCTGTCTCTGCCTTTCCCCGTCTGCCTCTTCCCCTGTCTGTCTCTTTCCCCGTCTGTCTCTCTGTTTCTTTCCCCATCTGTCTCTTTCCAGGTCTGTCTCTTTCCCAGGTCTGTCTCTTTTCCCATCTGTCTGTCTTTCTCTGTTTCTTTCCCCATCTGTCTCTGTCTGTCTCTTTCCCAGTCTGTCTCTGTCTGTCTGTCTCTTTTCCCATCTGTCTCTGTCTGTCTCTGTCTGTCTCTTTCCCCATATGTATATTTCCCTGTCTTTTTCCTTTTATAGCAGGAGTGGATTGTTCATGTTATAACATGAAAAGAGAATTTAAAATATAACTTTTAATAGTGTTTTTCTAAAATGATATAGAATCAATAAAAACGTGATAATATAAAATGTATTGCCCGTTCTTTTGGCCACCAAGCTCAATTGGACCAAAAGAATCAGGCACGACGCACTCAAAAGAACTTCCTCTTAGGTCAGGTAAATTGCCTAGTACCTTGTAATCTTCCAAGTCAGTTATTACAGGGAACCGCCCCTCACACTATCTTGGAGATTTCAATCTTACGAGGAAAAAATGGTGATATACAATACCATTTACTAGTATAATGTCACTTCAATTCATATGATCATTAATGAAAAATGGAATGGTCTCACCACATGGCGGGCTTATTTATGTTTCATCAAACCTTTTACTTCAGACATGGAGCAAATACTCATAAGCCTTCCTGGCTGTCTAATGCTTTATCCTCCAAGCAGACATCATACAACTCCCAACGCGTTTCTTTCACTTTAAAATCGTCAGGGGAGTCTGTGTTGGTCAGACTCTGCACGTCCAAAATGCCACCATTCACTTTAACTTAGTGGTCTTTTCAGTCATTAATGCCCACAGCGGACATCCTGTGTCCATAGACATTCATAATCATACTGCGCCGCAGTATGATTATGAATGTCTATGGACACAGGATGTCCGCTGTGGGCATTAATGACTGAAAAGACCACTAAGTTAAAGTGAATGGTGGCATTTTGGACGTGCAGAGTCTGACCAACACAGACTCCCCTGACGATTTTAAAGTGAAAGAAACGCGTTGGGAGTTGTATGATGTCTGCTTGGAGGATAAAGCATTAGACAGCCAGGAAGGCTTATGAGTATTTGCTCCATGTCTGAAGTAAAAGGTTTGATGAAACATAAATAAGCCCGCCATGTGGTGAGACCATTCCATTTTTCATTAATGATCATATGAATTGAAGTGACATTATACTAGTAAATGGTATTGTATATCACCATTTTTTCCTCGTAAGATTGAAATCTCCAAGATAGTGTGAGGGGCGGTTCCCTGTAATAACTGACTTGGAAGATTACAAGGTACTAGGCAATTTACCTGACCTAAGAGGAAGTTCTTTTGAGTGCGTCGTGCCTGATTCTTTTGGTCCAATTGAGCTTGGTGGCCAAAAGAACGGGCAATACATTTTATATTATCACGTTTTTATTGATTCTATATCATTTTAGAAAAACACTATTAAAAGTTATATTTTAAATTCTCTTTTCATGTTATAACATGAACAATCCACTCCTGCTATAAAAGGAATTTGACAATAGGAGGGTTAATTCTTGAGTATCGTGCTAATATACTATATTTCCCTGTCTGTCTGTGTCTGTCTGTCTGTCTCTTTCCCCATCTGTCTCTTTCGAGATCTGTCTCTTTCCCAGGTCTGTCTCTTTCCCCGTCTGTTTCCCCATCTTTTTTCCTGTCTCTTTCCCTGTTTGTCTTTCTCCATCCCTTTGTCTGTGTCTTTTGCTGTCTGTCTCTTTCCCTGTCTGTCTTTGTCTGTTTCTTTCTCCATCTGTCTCTGTCTGTCTCTTTCCCTTTCTGTCTCTGTCTGTCTCTTTCCCCATCTGTCTCTGTCTCTTTCCCGTCTGTCTCTTTCGCCGGTCTTTCTCTTTTCCCGTCTTTCTCTTTTCCCGTCTTTCTCTTTTCCCGTCTGTCTCTTTTCCCGTCTGTCTCTTTTCCCGTCTGTCTCTTTTCCCGTCTGTCTCTTTTCCCGTTTGTCTCTTTTCCCGTCTGTCTCTTTTCCCGTCTGTCTCTTTTCCCGTCTGTCTCTTTCCTGTCTGTCTCTTTCCCAGTCTGTGTCTTTTCCCATCTGTATCTTTCCCTGTCTGTCTGTCTGTCTCTTTTACTGTCTGTCTCTGTCTGTCTCTCTCTGTCTGTCTCTTTCCCTGTCTGTCTCCCTCCCTGTCTGTCTCTCTCTTTGTCTGTCTCTCTGTCTCTCTCTCTATCCGTCTCACCACCCACATCATATTACCTCACACATAAGCTTCTTATACTGTGACTGTCCTTTGTTCATATAGCAACCAATCATAGCTCCTATTAATATCCACTAGTTCCAGGCTCCTATTCACGTTAATATAGGCAGGTTTTTTGGAGAGTAAAGCGCGGGGTTAAATTTTCTTGGCTAAACATAGTCTATGACGTTCCCTGGGTCACATGGAGTGTCTGTGCAACATTTTGTGATTGTAAATGCGACAGTGTGGATCCCTTCAGAGGACATACACACATACATACATACATAAACACATACATACCTACACACACACATACATACACTCAGCTTTATATATATATATATATATATATATATATATATATATATATATATATATATGTATATATATATCTATATACATACATATATAAACATGATGACCCCACAATCCCCCTTATATATACGCGGACATGGATGAAAGTATTGGAACCATTGAAATTGTTTCAGAAAATGTAGTATTTCTCCTAGAAAATTATTGCAATTACACATTTTGCCATAGACATGTTTATTTATTTTGTGTGTATTGGAACAACACAAAAAAAACAGAGAAAAAAAGCAAATTGGACATAATTTCACACAAAACCCCAAAAAGGCTTGATAAAATTGTTGTCTCCTTTCCAAAATTCTGGATAAACAACTTTGTTTCAAGTATGAGATGCTTGTTCAAACTCACCTGTGGCAAGTAACAGATGTGCGCAATATAAAAAACACACTTGAAACCAGACTAAGAGGGGAAACGACTAAATCTTTGCATTGTCTGTATGTACGTGTCCCACAAAGCATGGAGAACAAAAAGAAGAGATGAGAACTGTCTGAGGTCTTGAGAACCAAAATTGTTAAAAAAAAATAACAATCTTAAGATTACAAATCCATTTCCAGAGATCTTGATGTTCCTTTGTCCACGGCGTGCTGCATGATCAAGAAATATACCATGGTATTGTAGTTAATATGCCTGGATGGGGACGGCAGAGAAGAATTAATGAAAGGTTGCAATGCAGGATAGTCTCGCTGGTGGATAAGCAGCCCCAATTAGGTTTCAAAAAAATTCAAGCTGTCCTGAAGGCTCAAGGTGCATCAGTGTCAAACTATTTATCGACATTTTGAATGAAATTAAATGCAATGACTGAAGCCCCAGAAAGACCACACTGCAGATACAGAGATATAGAAAAGCTAGACTGCAGTTTGCCAAAATGTACTTGAGTAAGCCAAAATCCCTCTGGAAAAGCATCTTGTGAACAGATGACACCAAGATAGTGTTGTTAAGTAAAGCACACCATTCTAGTCTTTACTGAAAATGGAATGAGTCTCGATATATGAGACCACCTTGTCGTTATTATAAGGCATTGGCCAATACATAAGCGAAGTATCTCTTTTTTCAAATATTCCTATAGCAGTAGAGCAATACCACAATTCCCCTATTCATTGTTAGCATTCTATAGTGCAGCTGTATATATTTTTGAAAATAGAATGAGGCCTACAAATAAAAAAACACAGTACCTACAGTAAAATATTATGGAGGTTCAAAGATGTTTTGGGGTTATTTTGTTGCCTCTGGCACTGGCTGCCTTGACTATGTGTAAGGCATCATGACATTTGAAGATTACCAAAGGATGTTGGGTTGCAATGTAGTGCTCCGTGTCAGAAAGCTAGGTTTGCATTCTAGGTCATGGGTCCTCCAGCAGGATCTAAAAGGACATGTTTTTATCACTATCTGACAGGAAATAAGAGTAAACATTCCCTGTTTTAGGTCAGTTAGGATTACCAATATTATTTACAGTATATTTGCCAAATGCCAGAATAATGAGAGAGAGAGAGAAAATGTTTTAAGCATTTTTATTATCTTCTGCAAAGTCAAAAGTTTACATACATTTAATTGAGAAAAAGCTCTGTATAGCCATACAAATAATATTAATGTGGGTCCAAGTAGTACTGAAACCCCACATGTAGCACAAACTCAAAAACATAGTTTGGAGAAAAGAGAAGTTTTTAAACTGCAAAATTGATTACAAATTTATTAGGGTAAAGTGACACATGATTTCGTTTAAAATTATAGCAAAATTAAAAACCAAGACCAAACTGGGCAAGGTATAGCCACCCCACCATTTCACAACATGTACAGCACATCACATAGTAACAGGTCAATTGTATGTGGGACATTCAAAAACTATAGCTATTGCATTAAAGTATCTCTTTCACATAGTGTGATTTAAGGCAATCCATAGTCAGAGTCCACATGATGACAAATTTCATACCCACAAGGTGATGATATGAGGTAAGTGCGGCAATGCCGTAGTAGCGATGTCACAAGCTGGTCTTAGGAAGCAAGAACCTCACACAAGCCTAATGTACGTTTCAAATGGAATGTTTGCAGATCTTCATCAGGGAACATCCTAGCTGATGTCTTCTTGAGCTCTTGCTTAAGTATTGCCACATAAGAAGAAAATAGAGCAGCGTTTTTCAGGTGCGCATTAAAATACATCCACAGGTGTGTCTCTAATTAACTCAGATGTCAGCGAACCCGTCACACATACTTAGCTGCATAGCGACGTCACTGTGACAGGCATACCGCCTCCTTTCTAAGGGGACGGTTCGTTCGGCATCACAGCAACGTCACTAAGAGGCCGCCCAATCAAAGCGGAGGGGCGGAGATGAGTGGGACGAACATCCCGCCCACCTTCTTCCTTCCTCATTGCTGGCGGGACGCAGGTAATGAGAGGTTCCTCGTTCCTACCGTGTCACACATAGAGATGTGTGCTACCGCAGGAACGACGAACATCGTACCTGCAGCAGCAACAATAATTGAGATTAGGGGGATGTCACCAATTAGCGATTTTTAAAATTGAATGAATTTTCAAAATCGCTAATAGGTGTCACACGTAAGGACATCGCTAATGCGGCCGGATGTGCATCACAAAATCCGTGACCCCAATGACATCGCATTAGCGACGTCGTAGCGTGTAATGCGGCCTTTAGTGTATGTAAACATTTGACTTTGCACAAAGTAATAAAAATGCCTTAAAACATTCTCTCTCGCTTTCATAATTCTGGGAATTGGCAAATATAAGTAATTTTGGTAATCCTAACTTACCACTAGAAGTCCCAGAAATTTCGAGCTCCATAGAGTTCCAATGGTAGAAATGTTAAATGACCCCTCTCTGGGATTTCTAGTGTTAAAACGGGAAAGGTTTATTCTGATTTCATGTCAGATAGTGAGAAAAACATGCGTATATGTCTTTTTAGATAGTGTATGTAAACTTCTGGTTTCAACTATATATATTATGGTCCCCACAGCCTAATCATATAAAAACAATAAAGATTATACTCACCTCATCCTGATTAGTCCACCACAGACTCTACTATGACTCCCACTTCTATGGCATGCCTGCAGAGGCAGCGGGATCTAAAGTGATGTCATTGCGACACCCGCATGGGCATGCTGACATCATGTAACCTGCAGCATACAGCCGCCTGTGGCCTAGGGGACGAGCAGTGATAGAGGCAGGAGCTTGTGTTTCTTTTTTCTTCTATGGTATTGAACGGTTTGTGGTGGCATCATGGTGATGCTGACACAGTTCAGTGTGGTTGTTGCAGGAGATCTGGGGCTCCGGGCAAGACATTTGGAGGGCTCGATCTTAATACTAGCCATGACCCTGCTTTTGTGGTTGTCCTGGTTTCTATGGGAGCATTCCCAACTAGAGATGAGCGAACCGGTCCCGGTTCGGCTCGAGGCGGTTCGCCGAACGGGGGGTCTGGCTCGAGTTCGGCTCGTCGAACGTTCGACGAACCGAACTCGAGCCCATAGGAAACAATGGCAGGCAATCACAAACACAGTAAAACACCTAGAAAACACCCTGAAAGGTGTCCAAAAGGTGACAAACAACTCACAACATAACACAAACACATGGGAAAGTGACAAGGACATATACTCATGTGAAAACAAAACAGCTGGACAAGGAAAAAGAGGGAGACACACAGATATATGAGTATATGCAAAGAAACATCGATTCCATTATTGTGCAACTTGAGCCCTGCTCATTTTAGGCTTCCAATCTGGATAAATTGCCTGAGCTCGCCACGTACGCCTTGAGGATCTTGTCGTGTCCTGCAGCCAGCGTTCTCTCGGAACCTGTCTTCAGTGCTGCTGGGGGTCTGCTGGCAGATAAGCACACGTGTCTGTCCACTGACAATGTGGACCTGGCTCTCAGAGGACTTTTCTTCCCCTGGGTCAGCCAGGGGAGGCGAAAGGCACGCGTATTTTTGAGAGTGCTTCATGCAAAGCATCTTTTTCTTTGTCAAAAGGGGGGCTCAACCGATGCCAGTCAAGTGGGGTGTGTGTGGCCCAGTTAGTGGCAACGAGGGAGACTGTGGTTGGAGTCCCCTCGCTGTGTCTCTAAAAGAACCAAGATGAACAAGTCATGGCTCTCAGAGGACTTTTCTTCCCCTGGGTCAGCCAGGGGACGGGAAAGGCACGCGTATTTTTGAGAGTGCTTCATGCAAAGCATCTTTTTCTTTTTCAAAAGGGGGCTCAACCGATGCCAGTCAAGTGGGGTGTGTGTGGCCCAGTTAGTGGCAACGAGGGAGACTGTGGTTGGAGTCCCCTCGCTGTGTCTCTAAAAGAACCAAGATGAACAAGTCATGGCTCTCAGAGGACTTTTCTTCCCCTGGGTCAGCCAGGGGACGGGAAAGGCACGCGTATTTTTGAGAGTGCTTCATGCAAAGCATCTTTTTCTTTGTCAAAAGGGGGGGTCAACCGATGCCAGTCAAGTGGGGTGTGTGTGGCCCAGTTAGTGGCAACGAGGGAGACTGTGGTTGGAGTCCCCTCGCTGTGTCTCTAAAAGAACCAAGATGAACAAGTCATGGCTCTCAGAGGACTTTTCTTCCCCTGGGTCAGCCAGGGGACGGGAAAGGCACGCGTATTTTTGAGAGTGCTTCATGCAAAGCATCTTTTTCTTTGTCAAAAGGGGGGCTCAACCGATGCCAGTCAAGTGGGGTGTGTGTGGCCCAGTTAGTGGCAACGAGGGAGACTGTGGTTGGAGTCCCCTCGCTGTGTCTCTAAAAGAACCAAGATGAACAAGTCATGGCTCTCAGAGGACTTTTCTTCCCCTGGGTCAGCCAGGGGACGGGAAAGGCACGCGTATTTTTGAGAGTGCTTCATGCAAAGCATCTTTTTCTTTTTCAAAAGGGGGCTCAACCGATGCCAGTCAAGTGGGGTGTGTGTGGCCCAGTTAGTGGCAACGAGGGAGACTGTGGTTGGAGTCCCCTCGCTGTGTTTCTAAAAGAACCAAGATGAACAAGTCATGGCTCTCAGAGGACTTTTCTTCCCCTGGGTCAGCCAGGGGACGGGAAAGGCACGCGTATTTTTGAGAGTGCTTCATGCAAAGCATCTTTTTCTTTGTCAAAAGGGGGGGTCAACCGATGCCAGTCAAGTGGGGTGTGTGTGGCCCAGTTAGTGGCAACGAGGGAGACTGTGGTTGGAGTCCCCTCGCTGTGTCTCTAAAAGAACCAAGATGAACAAGTCATGGCTCTCAGAGGACTTTTCTTCCCCTGGGTCAGCCAGGGGACGGGAAAGGCACGCGTATTTTTGAGAGTGCTTCATGCAAAGCATCTTTTTCTTTGTCAAAAGGGGGGCTCAACCGATGCCAGTCAAGTGGGGTGTGTGTGGCCCAGTTAGTGGCAACGAGGGAGACTGTGGTTGGAGTCCCCTCGCTGTGTCTCTAAAAGAACCAAGATGAACAAGTCATGGCTCTCAGAGGACTTTTCTTCCCCTGGGTCAGCCAGGGGACGGGAAAGGCACGCGTATTTTTGAGAGTGCTTCATGCAAAGCATCTTTTTCTTTTTCAAAAGGGGGCTCAACCGATGCCAGTCAAGTGGGGTGTGTGTGGCCCAGTTAGTGGCAACGAGGGAGACTGTGGTTGGAGTCCCCTCGCTGTGTCTCTAAAAGAACCAAGATGAACAAGTCATGGCTCTCAGAGGACTTTTCTTCCCCTGGGTCAGCCAGGGGACGGGAAAGGCACGCGTATTTTTGAGAGTGCTTCATGCAAAGCATCTTTTTCTTTGTCAAAAGGGGGGGTCAACCGATGCCAGTCAAGTGGGGTGTGTGTGGCCCAGTTAGTGGCAACGAGGGAGACTGTGGTTGGAGTCCCCTCGCTGTGTCTCTAAAAGAACCAAGATGAACAAGTCATGGCTCTCAGAGGACTTTTCTTCCCCTGGGTCAGCCAGGGGACGGGAAAGGCACGCGTATTTTTGAGAGTGCTTCATGCAAAGCATCTTTTTCTTTGTCAAAAGGGGGGCTCAACCGATGCCAGTCAAGTGGGGTGTGTGTGGCCCAGTTAGTGGCAACGAGGGAGACTGTGGTTGGAGTCCCCTCGCTGTGTCTCTAAAAGAACCAAGATGAACAAGTCATGGCTCTCAGAGGACTTTTCTTCCCCTGGGTCAGCCAGGGGACGGGAAAGGCACGCGTATTTTTGAGAGTGCTTCATGCAAAGCATCTTTTTCTTTGTCAAAAGGGGGGGTCAACCGATGCCAGTCAAGTGGGGTGTGTGTGGCCCAGTTAGTGGCAACGAGGGAGACTGTGGTTGGAGTCCCCTCGCTGTGTCTCTAAAAGAACCAAGATGAACAAGTCATGGCTCTCAGAGGACTTTTCTTCCCCTGGGTCAGCCAGGGGACGGGAAAGGCACGCGTATTTTTGAGAGTGCTTCATGCAAAGCATCTTTTTCTTTTTCAAAAGGGGGCTCAACCGATGCCAGTCAAGTGGGGTGTGTGTGGCACAGTTAGTGGCAACGAGGGAGACTGTGGTTGGAGTCCCCTCGCTGTGTCTCTAAAAGAACCAAGATGAACAAGTCATGGCTCTCAGAGGACTTTTCTTCCCCTGGGTCAGCCAGGGGACGGGAAAGGCACGCGTATTTTTGAGAGTGCTTCATGAAAAGCATCTTTTTCTTTGTCAAAAGGGGGGGTCAACCGATGCCAGTCAAGTGGGGTGTGTGTGGCCCAGTTAGTGGCAACGAGGGAGACTGTGGTTGGAGTCCCCTCGCTGTGTCTCTAAAAGAACCAAAATGAACAAGTCATGGCTCTCAGAGGACTTTTCTTCCCCTGGGTCAGCCAGGGGACGGGAAAGGCACGCGTATTTTTGAGAGTGCTTCATGCAAAGCATCTTTTTCTTTGTCAAAAGGGGGGCTCAACCGATGCCAGTCAAGTGGGGTGTGTGTGGCCCAGTTAGTGGCAACGAGGGAGACTGTGGTTGGAGTCCCCTCGCTGTGTCTCTAAAAGAACCAAGATGAACAAGTCATGGCTCTCAGAGGACTTTTCTTCCCCTGGGTCAGCCAGGGGACGGGAAAGGCACGCGTATTTTTGAGAGTGCTTCATGCAAAGCATCTTTTTCTTTTTCAAAAGGGGGCTCAACCGATGCCAGTCAAGTGGGGTGTGTGTGGCCCAGTTAGTGGCAACGAGGGAGACTGTGGTTGGAGTCCCCTCGCTGTGTCTCTAAAAGAACCAAGATGAACAAGTCATGGCTCTCAGAGGACTTTTCTTCCCCTGGGTCAGCCAGGGGACGGGAAAGGCACGCGTATTTTTGAGAGTGCTTCATGCAAAGCATCTTTTTCTTTGTCAAAAGGGGGGGTCAACCGATGCCAGTCAAGTGGGGTGTGTGTGGCCCAGTTAGTGGTAACGAGGGAGACTGTGGTTGGAGTCCCCTCGCTGTGTCTCTAAAAGAACCAAGATGAACAAGTCATGGCTCTCAGAGGACTTTTCTTCCCCTGGGTCAGCCAGGGGACGGGAAAGGCACGCGTATTTTTGAGAGTGCTTCATGCAAAGCATCTTTTTCTTTTTCAAAAGGGGGCTCAACCGATGCCAGTCAAGTGGGGTGTGTGTGGCCCAGTTAGTGGCAACGAGGGAGACTGTGGTTGGAGTCCCCTCGCTGTGTCTCTAAAAGAACCAAGATGAACAAGTCATGGCTCTCAGAGGACTTTTCTTCCCCTGGGTCAGCCAGGGGACGGGAAAGGCACGCGTATTTTTGAGAGTGCTTCATGCAAAGCATCTTTTTCTTTTTCAAAAGGGGGCTCAACCGATGCCAGTCAAGTGGGGTGTGTGTGGCCCAGTTAGTGGCAACGAGGGAGACTGTGGTTGGAGTCCCCTCGCTGTGTCTCTAAAAGAACCAAGATGAACAAGTCATGGCTCTCAGAGGACTTTTCTTCCCCTGGGTCAGCCAGGGGACGGGAAAGGCACGCGTATTTTTGAGAGTGCTTCATGCAAAGCATCTTTTTCTTTGTCAAAAGGGGGGGTCAACCGATGCCAGTCAAGTGGGGTGTGTGTGGCCCAGTTAGTGGCAACGAGGGAGACTGTGGTTGGAGTCCCCTCGCTGTGTCTCTAAAAGAACCAAGATGAACAAGTCATGGCTCTCAGAGGACTTTTCTTCCCCTGGGTCAGCCAGGGGACGGGAAAGGCACGCGTATTTTTGAGAGTGCTTCATGCAAAGCATCTTTTTCTTTTTCAAAAGGGGGCTCAACCGATGCCAGTCAAGTGGGGTGTGTGTGGCCCAGTTAGTGGCAACGAGGGAGACTGTGGTTGGAGTCCCCTCGCTGTGTCTCTAAAAGAACCAAGATGAACAAGTCATGGCTCTCAGAGGACTTTTCTTCCCCTGGGTCAGCCAGGGGACGGGAAAGGCACGCGTATTTTTGAGAGTGCTTCATGCAAAGCATCTTTTTCTTTTTCAAAAGGGGGCTCAACCGATGCCAGTCAAGTGGGGTGTGTGTGGCCCAGTTAGTGGCAACGAGGGAGACTGTGGTTGGAGTCCCCTCGCTGTGTTTTACATGCTTTTAGAAGGGCATGAAATGGCTTGGAGGTTGACTTTCATCATATGCAAACTGTTGGCTACCAAAATGCTGCCTTTCCAACAACTGTGGTTATAGGCAATGAGGAACATACTGATGAAGATGAGACGCAGATACCCGATTGGGATGACAACTTAAATATTCGGTCAGGGCAAGAAGAAACTCGGTCTGAGGGGTAGGGGAGTGCAAACACAACAATTGATGATTAAGTTCTAGATCACACCTACTGTCAACCCACAGTCAGACACTCGAGGAGGTCAACAGAGGCGGTGGAGGAGGATGCAACCGACGTCGAAGTAACCTGGCGCCTTCCTGGACACAGTCGGAGCACTGGTAGCACGTCTACAACTGCATCCTCAGCCACCACTCTGCCTCTGAGCATTATTCGGGGTGGATCAACAGGTCGCATGGCCTCTAAGCCTTGCCTAGCCAGGTCCTTTTTTGACATAGAAAAAGATCGCCCAAATTATGTGATCTGTAAAATTTGTCATGGTTCTCTTAGTAGAGGTCAAAACCTCAGCAGTTTGACAACTTCTTCCATGAATCGTCACATGAATAAATATCATATGGCCCGATGGGAAGCTCACCGTGCTGCAATGCGGCCTAGCGGAGCGAACCATCCACCGCCTGCCCCTTCCAGTGCATCCGCGCGCTCGTCATCTTCTAGGACTGTGGGGACAGCTGTCACACCTGTTTTTCCACCCACAACTTCCACCACTGTAACCGCAACAGGCAGTTTGCTTGGTAGGTCGTCAGTTGGTTTGGAAGGGGAAACAAGTGAGTGTGTACAGCTCTCTCAGACATCGATAGCACCAACTTTGGATGAAGGCAACATCATGTCTCCGCCTGCACTTTCCTCACAAAGCTGCATTTTTCCAGGGACACCCGACTCAACACCGTCTACACACAGCAGCCAGATCTCTGTCCCTCAGATGTGGTCAAATAAAAGGCCACTTCCTGCGACCCATGACAAAGCGAAGAGGTTGACTCTATCCCTCTGTAAGCTGTTGACTACAGAAATGCTGCCTTTCCGCCTAGTGGACACACAGGATTTTAGAGACCTTATGTCTGTCGCTGTGCCCCAGTACCAGATGCCTAGTCGCCACTACTTCTCTAAGAAAGGTGTGCCCGCGCTACACCAGCATGTCGCACACAACATCACCGCTTCCTTGAGAAACTCTGTGTGTGAACGGGTGCATTTCACCACCGATACTTGGACCAGTAAGCATGGACAGGGACGTTACATGTCGCTGACTGGCCACTGGGTAACTATGGTGATAGATGGTGAAGGGTCTGCTGCACAAGTCTTGCCGTCCCCACGACTTGTGTGTCAATCCTCTGTCTGTCCAAGTTCCGCCACTGCTTCTGCATCCTCCACCTCATCTGGGTCCTCCACCTCCGCCCCAAGCCTGCCTGGTCAGGCCACCAGCGTTCTCACTGCGCAGAAGGAATCACGCACCCCTCATTACTATGCTGGTAGCAGAGCGCAACGGCATCAGGCGGTCTTTAGCTTGACATGTCTTTGAAATAGGAGTCACACAGCGACTGAGTTGTGGGCAGCTCTGGAGACTGATTTTGATAAATGGTTGTCTCCACTCAACCTGCAGCCTGGTAAGGCCGTGTGCGACAATGCTGCAAACCTGGGTGCGGCCCTTCGCCTGGGCAAGGTGACACACGTGCCTTGTATGGCTCACGTGTTTAACCTTGTTGTCCAGCAATTTTTAACACACTATCCCGGCCTAGATGGCCTTCTGACCAGGGCACGGAAACTGTCTGCAGTGCTCACTTCCGCCGTTCAACCGCCGCACCTGAGCGACTTGCATCGCTCCAGAAGTCTTTCGGCCTGCCGGTTCATCGCCTGAAATGCGATGTGGCGACACGCTGGAATTCAACTCTCCACATGTTACAGCGACTGTGGCAGCACCGGCGAGCCCTGGTGCAATACGTCATGATGTATAGCCTGGGCCAACGAGATGCAGAAGTGGGGCAGATCACCCTGATGGAGTGATCTCAGATCAAGGACCTATGCACCCTTCTGCACAGTTTCGACATGGCGACGAATATGTTTAGCGCTGACAATGCCATTATCAGCATGACGATTACAGTCATTTACATGCTGGAGCACACGCTAAACACTATTCGTAGTCAGGGGGTGGGACAACAGGAAGGGGAGGAACTACAGGAGGATTCATATGCGCAAGACACAACAACATCACCAAGGTCCAGACGTTCATCATCACCAACGCGGCAGGCATGGGACCATGGGGGACAGGGATCAACAAGGGCGCATGGTAGCAGGTGAGATGTTGAGGAAGGTGCAGGAGGACATGAAGATATGGAGGACGAACTGTCCATGGACATGGAAGACTCAGCAGATGAGGGGGACCTTGGTCAAATTTCAGTTGAAAGAGGTTGGGGGGAGATGACAGAGGAAGAAAGAACGGTTAGCACCTCTATGCCACAAACACAGCGTGGACTTGGTGCGCATGGCTGCGCAAGACACATGAGTGCCTTCTTGTTGCACTACCTCCAACATGACCCTCGTATTGTCAAAATTAGAAGTGATGATGACTACTGGCTTGCCACACTATTAGATCCCCGGGACAAGTCCAAATTTTGTGACATAATTCCACCCATAGAAAGGGACGCACGTATGCAGGAGTATCAGCAGAAGCTGTTACTCGATCTTAGCTCGGCTTTTCCACCAAACAACCGTGCAGGTGAAGGGAGTGATTCTCCCAGTTGTAACTTGACAAACATGGGACGGCCTCGTCATCTTCAACAGTCTACCCGTACCAGTAGGACCGTATCTGGTGCTGGTAACAGCAATTTTATGGAATCTTTTCATAATTTTTTTAGACCCTCCTTTGCAAGGCCACCAGAGACAACAAGTCTGACACATAGTCAACGGATGGAGAGGATGATACAGGAGTATCTCCAAATGAACATCGATGCAATGACTTTGCAAATGGAGCCTTGCTCCTTTTGTGCTTCAAATCTAGAAAAATGTCAAGAGCTCTCCAGTTACGCCTCGAAGATTTTGTCGTGTCCAGCTGCCAGCGTTGTCTCTGAACGTGTCTTCAGTGCTGCTGGGTGTGTGCTGACAGATAAGCGCACGCGTCTGTCCAGTGACAATGTGGACAGACTGACGTTCATCAAAATGAACAAGTCATGGATCCAGAAGGAATTTACTACCCCTGTGTCATCCTGGGGAGAGTAAATGCTTGTGGATTTGGAATGTGCTTGATGCAAATCAAAACATCCTGTTTGCAACTAGGGCACAAGTGCTGCCACTGATAAGGTGTCTGTGTGGGGCCCAATTTTTGGAAAAAAAGGGAGACTCCGCTTGGAGTAACCCTTGCTTGCTGTGTTTTTTAAAAATGATACAAGATGAACAGATCTGAAGGCAAGATGAAGCCAACATCATGTCTCCGCCTGCACTTTTCTCACAAACCTGCATTTTTCCAGGGACACCCTACTCAACACCGTCTACAGACAGCAGCCAGATCTCTGTCCCTCAGATGTGGTCAAATAAAAGGCCACTTACTGCGACCCATGACAAAGCTAAGTGGTTGACTCTATCCCTCTGTAAGCTGTTGGCTACCGAAATGCTGCCTTTACGCGTAGTGGACACACAGGATTTTACAGACCTTATGTCTGTCGCTGTGCCCCAGTACCAGATGCCCAATCACCACTGCTTCTCCAAGAAAAGCATGCCCGCGCTACACCGGCATGTCGCACACAACATCACCACTTCCTTGAGAAAATCTGTGTGCGACAGGGTGCATTTCAACACAGATACTTGGACCAGTAAGCATAGACAGGGTCATTACATGTCACTGACTGGGCACTGGCAAACTATGGTGAGAGATGGAGAAGGGTCTGCTGTACAAGTCTTGCCGTCCCCACGAGTTGTTTCAATCCTTGTTCTGTATGTAGAAGTTAATACACTGCTTCTGCCTCTTCAACCTCGTGTGGGTCCTCTACCTTTGCGCAAACCCTGTGTGGTCAGGCCACCCTTCCTTGCAACTGCGCACAAGGACTACCACACACCTCCTTACTATGCTGGCAGCAGAGCTCAATGCCATCAGGCGGTCAAAGTTTTACTTTGAAATGTATGGGAAATGTGAGTCACACCGCTATTACAGAGAATAGTAGTCAGGCAGGGTCAAAACATTAATTGAGGAACAGGAACAGAATGGGACGGCCAGGACTTAATCAGAAAACAAGCAGAGGTGAAATGCGTATCGGCCAACAAGGTACATAAACAGCAAGCAGGAAAAGTAGTCAGGTAACAAGCACACAAAATCATAAAACTGAACTGGGGGTAAAATTAACCAGAGGTTCATAGCTATGTCTGGCAGTGGTCTGCAGACAGGATGGGCATAAAAAAGGGTGTGGTGTCTTCCCATTGGTTGTAGCTGAATGATGGTATTTCATCTGTGAGATACCCACCAGCTACATTCAGCCAGAGATTCTGCATCTGTCAAGGTAATGCAGCCCAGTGGGTGAGCATAACCTGCGTCCACCTGCGCCGCTGGCATCGACTACTCTCCCATCATCAGCACTATTCATGAAAGGAACACGTTGTCACCTGGCGACCGGAGTACAAATTGACGGAGCGGACTCCGTTGGTGACTTAACAGCCGTGTGCGGCAATGATGCAAACCTGGCTGCGGGCCATCCTCAGGGCAATGTGACACACGTGCCTTTTATGGCTCACGTGTTGATCCGAATTCTCCAGCAATTTTTAAAACACCATCACGGCCTACATGGCCTTGTGCAGCGGGCACGCTCGCTATGTGCTCACTTCCATCGTGCGCACACAGCAGCTCAACAACTTTCATCACTCCGGAAGTCTTAGGGTCTGGCAGTTAAACGCCGGAAATGCGATGTTCCGACACGCAGGAATTGGAATCTGCACATGTTGCAGCGTGTGTGGCAGCACCGCAGAGCCCTGCTGAAATACGGTAAGACATATAGCCTGGGATAAGTTGATCCAGAGGTGGTGCAGATCACGCTGCTGGAGTGGTGTCAGATCAAGGACCTATGCACCCTGCTACACAGTTTTGAAATGTCGACGAAGATGTTTAGCACTGGCAATGTCATTCTCAGCGTGACAATTCTGGTCATCTACATGATGGAGCACACTGTAATTATTATTCGGAGTCAGGTGTTGGGACAAGAGGAAGGGGAGGAAGTACAGGAGGAGTCATATGCGGAAGGGATAACAAGATCTACGAGGTCCAGATGGTCAGCGGCACCTATGCGGCAGTCATGGTGAGGGAGAGGGATTAACAAGGGCGCATAGTATCAGCAAAAAGTGTTGATGAAAGTGCAGGAGCCCATGAAGAAATGGAGGACGAACTGGCGATGGGCATGGAAGACTCAGCAGATGAGTGAGAGCTTGCTCACATTTCGGTTGTGCGAGGTTGTGGGTAGAGGGCAGAGGAAGGATGCACGATTCTCACCTCTCTGCCACCAACACACCAAGGACTTGGTCCTCCTGGATGCACAAGACACATGAGCGCCTTCTTGCTGCACTACCTACATGACCCTCGGATTGTATGAATTTGAAGTAATCCTGAATACTGGGTTGCCACACTGTTAGATCCCCGGTACAAGACAAAATTTGGCGAACTAATTCCTGCCATAGAAATAGACGCACGTATACAGGAGTATCTGCAGAATGTGGTACGCAATCTTAGATCTACTTTTCCACTAAACACCAGTGCTGCACAGAGTGAATCTCAACACTTTGTCATGGATAGGAGGAAATGGTCTTTTACTTGTCCACATCGGAGGGACCGAGGGATGGCTGCTGTGCTGAGATGGCGTTGAGTACGGTGTCCCTGCACAGTTGCACTTTTGGTCATATCCCAAAATGAGTTGAAAAAGGACAGATGCTGTTGGAAAGGGGAACAGGTGTGTTGGAAAGGGGAAAAAAATTTTGGTCCGTGGATTTGGTGGTTAAACAACTGTAACATTTGCTGAAGAAACAACATCTGTTACAGTGGGACTGGCAGATTTGGATAAAGTGGTATATAATCTGTGACCGCTATATAACAAAAATTAATAAGAAAAGAAAGAGAAAGGTATATATCACCTTCAGCAGTCAGTGTCCACCGTGCTCCCAGTTGGAAAAGGAGAGGTTGGCAACTTGAAGGTTTGGTGGAGGATACAGAGCTGTGTGGCTATGAAACTAATAGTAGCCTGAACCGAGTTAGACGCCATTCGGATCTGGAGACTGTGAGCCCTGTTAGCGTCACAGGGTCCACATGCCCACCCAGCCCAGGAACTCCCTGTTAACAACACAGGGGCCATTGAGTACGCTGACCGTGTGCGTAGGGGCCACACCTGTGGACAGCAGGCGCATCAGCAGCAGCAGGCCTGTTAATGCCACTGGGCTGCACAAGCAGGACTGTTAGGACAGGAGCTGGTCTTAACCGTTCTGCGTTACCAACTGTGGTGGTGGCCTGCATCCACCACCCTATCCCTGCCTACCTCTGGCCTAAAGCCGCAATGGGTTCAACACATGGAGGTGTGCTCTTTCGGAGCATAATAGAAGACTGCGCACCTCCTTGTTGGCTCCAGCCCCTTTTATAACCTGGGTCCGCCCCAAACCAGGGTGAACCACAATGCACCTCCTGGAGACAAAAGCAGAGTGACACGTCATGAGTGGCATAACTAGCGTCCTATTTGGAAACGCAACTTCAATGATGACCTCATGGCTGCCATGACCCAAACACCTCACCAGTCATCGTCTGACCATCAATAATGCGGTGACAAGTCATAGGTGTGGGCCTCTGCAAGCCATTTGGGAGGACACCTGATGCCCTGTGGTCTATATGGGACCCCCACATCAGGGCCAGGGCCAAAGAGTTCATTACCGGACCTAGTCTCTGATGCAGGAAGTGCCTGAGCATGCTCAGTAGCATGAAATACAGTCTCTGAAAAAAGACTATCAGCTTTAGCATGGTGTCTAGGCACAAAACAGGACTTAGACCCGGCACAGAATGCAAGCACCTGTGCAAAGAGGCTTTTCACACTTAGTGTGGGAGCATGCGCTGTATCCCGAAATGAAGACTTAGCGTCAGGAATGGCACAGTCAGGCTGAGCATACTCACTAGGCGAAACACTGTAATTATGCTGCAGCTGGGGTACATCGGCACACGCATGCGCACTAGCTGCCTCTCCACACTTAGACGTGGAGGGGAAATTTGTCTTGGAGATGCTGTCTATGAACAGAAGGAAAAGCTAAAGGAAGCCTGACTTTCTATCCCTCCGAATTATGAAATGCAGCAATGAATTCCATGAGTTTGCTATAACATTAGCGTAGCTAAATGTGCATGAGGGTGTGATGTAGAGGTGCTAGAAATAGCTTGTCACCAGTGGGGCACTAATGGAATACAACAGCCAGTTCTATGATGCCACAAAATGGCAGTATTTTGTGCTATCATTATAGCTTATTAAAAACAGAGCACGAGGTTGTCATGCAGAGGTGCTGCACATAGATTTGCAGTAGTGTGAATAGACAAAAGTACAATAGCCACGTTTAGGATACAACTAGGTACAGTGAGTGTTTGCTAGTATAATGGCTGAGTTTAAAAAAGTTTGAGTGTGCAATGCAGGCAGATGTCCTGCAAATATCGTTCCAATACTGTGAATTGACAAAAGTACAATAGCCACGTTTAGGATACAACTAGGTACAGTGAGTGTTTGCTAGTATAATGGCTGAGTTTAAAAAAGTTTGAGTGTGCAATGCAGGCAGACGTGCTGCAAATAACGTTCCAATACTGTGAATAGACAAAAGTACAATAGCCACGTTTAGGATACAACTAGGTACACTGAGTGTTTGCTACTATAAATGGCTGAGTTTAAAAAAGTTTGAGTGTGCAATGCAGGCAGACGTGCTGCAAATAACGTTCCAATACTGTGAATTGACAAAAGTACAATAGCCACGTTTAGGATACAACTAGGTACAGTGAGTGTTTGCTAGTATAATGGCTGAGTTTAAAAAAGTTTGAGTGTGCAATGCAGGCAGACGTGCTGCAAATAACGTTCCAATACTGTGAATTGACAAAAGTACAATAGCCACGTTTAGGATACAACTAGGTACAGTGAGTGTTTGCTAGTATAATGGCTGAGTTTAAAAAAGTTTGAGTGTGCAATGCAGGCAGACGTGCTGCAAATAACGTTCCAATACTGTGAATTGACAAAAGTACAATAGCCACGTTTAGGATACAACTAGGTACAGTGAGTGTTTGCTAGTATAATGGCTGAGTTTAAAAAAGTTTGAGTGTGCAATGCAGGCAGACGTGCTGCAAATAACGTTCCAATACTGTGAATTGACAAAAGTACAATAGCCACGTTTAGGATACAACTAGGTACAGTGAGTGTTTGCTAGTATAATGGCTGAGTTTAAAAAAGTTAGAGTGTGCAATGCAGGCAGACGTGCTGCAAATATCGTTCCAATACTGTGAATAGACAAAAGTAAAATAGCCACGTTTAGGATACAACTAGGTACACTGTGTGTTTGCTAGTATAATGGCTGAGTTTAAAAAAGTTAGAGTGTGCAATGCAGGCAGACGTGCTGCAAATAACGTTCCAATACTGTGAATAGACAAAAGTACAATAGCCACGTTTAGGATACAACTAGGTACACTGAGTGTTTGCTACTATAAATGGCTGAGTTTAAAAAAGTTTGAGTGTGCAATGCAGGCAGACGTGCTGCAAATAACGTTCCAATACTGTGAATTGACAAAAGTACAATAGCCACGTTTAGGATACAACTAGGTACACTGAGTGTTTGCTACTATAAATGGCTGAGTTTAAAAAAGTTTGAGTGTGCAATGCAGGCAGACGTGCTGCAAATAACGTTCCAATACTGTGAATTGACAAAAGTACAATAGCCACGTTTAGGATACAACTAGGTACAGTGAGTGTTTGCTAGTATAATGGCTGAGTTTAAAAAAGTTTGAGTGTGCAATGCAGGCAGACGTGCTGCAAATAACGTTCCAATACTGTGAATTGACAAAAGTACAATAGCCACGTTTAGGATACAACTAGGTACAGTGAGTGTTTGCTAGTATAATGGCTGAGTTTAAAAAAGTTTGAGTGTGCAATGCAGGCAGACGTGCTGCAAATAACGTTCCAATACTGTGAATTGACAAAAGTACAATAGCCACGTTTAGGATACAACTAGGTACAGTGAGTGTTTGCTAGTATAATGGCTGAGTTTAAAAAAGTTAGAGTGTGCAATGCAGGCAGACGTGCTGCAAATATCGTTCCAATACTGTGAATAGACAAAAGTAAAATAGCCACGTTTAGGATACAACTAGGTACACTGAGTGTTTGCTAGTATAATGGCTGAGTTTAAAAAAGTTAGAGTGTGCAATGCAGGCAGACGTGCTGCAAATAACGTTCCAATACTGTGAATAGACAAAAGTACAATAGCCACGTTTAGGATACAACTAGGTACACTGAGTGTTTGCTACTATAAATGGCTGAGTTTAAAAAAGTTTGAGTGTGCAATGCAGGCAGACGTGCTGCAAATAACGTTCCAATACTGTGAATTGACAAAAGTACAATAGCCACGTTTAGGATACAACTAGGTACACTGAGTGTTTGCTACTATAAATGGCTGAGTTTAAAAAAGTTTGAGTGTGCAATGCAGGCAGACGTGCTGCAAATAACGTTCCAATACTGTGAATTGACAAAAGTACAATAGCCACGTTTAGGATACAACTAGGTACACTGAGTGTTTGCTAGTATAATGGCTGAGTTTAAAAAAGTTAGAGTGTGCAATGCAGGCAGACGTGCTGCAAATATCGTTCCAATACTGTGAATTGACAAAAGTACAATAGCCACGTTTAGGATACAACTAGGTACACTGAGTGTTTGCTACTATAAATGGCTGAGTTTAAAAAAGTTAGAGTGTGCAATGCAGGCAGACGTGCTGCAAATATCGTTCCAATACTGTGAATAGACAAAAGTACAATAGCCACGTTTAGGATACAACTAGGTACACTGAGTGTTTGCTAGTATAATGGCTTAGTAACAATGAGTTGTAGTGTGCAATGCAGGCAGACGTGCTCTGCAAATGTCTTTGCACTAGTGGGACTATAGCAAAGTCCAATAGCCACGTTTAGGATGCCACTAGGTACACTGAGTGTTTGCTAGTAAAATTGCTTAGTTTAAAAAAGTTGGAGTGTGCAATGCAGGCAGATGTGCTCTGCTAATATCTTTGCACTAGTGGGACTATAGCAAAGTCCAATAGCCACGTATAGGATGCCACTAGGTACACTGAGTGTTTGCTAGTATAATGGCTTAGTTAAAATGAGTTTGAGTGTGCAATGCAGGCAGACGCGCTATGCAAATGTCTTTGCACTAGTGGGACTATAGCAAAGTCCAATAGCCACGTATAGGATGCCACTAGGTACACTGAGTGTTTGCTAGTATAATGGCTTGGTTTTAATGAGTTGGAGTGTGCAATGCAGGCAGACGCGCTCTGCAAATGTCTTTGCACTAGTGGGACTATAGCAAAGTCCAATAGCCACGTATAGGATGCCACTAGGTACACTGAGTGTTTGCTAGTATAATGGCTTGGTTAGAATGAGTTGTAGTGTGCAATGCAGGCAGATGTGCTCTGCTAATGTCTTTGCACTAGTGGGACTATAGCAAAGTCCAATAGCCACGTATAGGATGCCACTAGGTACACTGAGTGTTTGCTAGTATAATGGCTGAGTTTAAAAAAGTTAGAGTGTGCAATGCAGGCAGACGTGCTGCAAATATCGTTCCAATACTGTGAATAGACAAAAGTACAATAGCCACGTTTAGGATACAACTAGGTACACTGAGTGTTTGCTACTATAAATGGCTGAGTTTAAAAAAGTTTGAGTGTGCAATGCAGGCAGACGTGCTGCAAATAACGTTCCAATACTGTGAATTGACAAAAGTACAATAGCCACGTTTAGGATACAACTAGGTACACTGAGTGTTTGCTACTATAAATGGCTGAGTTTAAAAAAGTTAGAGTGTGCAATGCAGGCAGACGTGCTGCAAATATCGTTCCAATACTGTGAATAGACAAAAGTACAATAGCCACGTTTAGGATACAACTAGGTACACTGAGTGTTTGCTAGTATAATGGCTTAGTAACAATGAGTTGTAGTGTGCAATGCAGGCAGACGTGCTCTGCAAATGTCTTTGCACTAGTGGGACTATAGCAAAGTCCAATAGCCACGTTTAGGATGCCACTAGGTACACTGAGTGTTTGCTAGTAAAATTGCTTAGTTTAAAAAAGTTGGAGTGTGCAATGCAGGCAGATGTGCTCTGCTAATATCTTTGCACTAGTGGGACTATAGCAAAGTCCAATAGCCACGTATAGGATGCCACTAGGTACACTGAGTGTTTGCTAGTATAATGGCTTAGTTAAAATGAGTTTGAGTGTGCAATGCAGGCAGACGCGCTATGCAAATGTCTTTGCACTAGTGGGACTATAGCAAAGTCCAATAGCCACGTATAGGATGCCACTAGGTACACTGAGTGTTTGCTAGTATAATGGCTTGGTTTTAATGAGTTGGAGTGTGCAATGCAGGCAGACGCGCTCTGCAAATGTCTTTGCACTAGTGGGACTATAGCAAAGTCCAATAGCCACGTATAGGATGCCACTAGGTACACTGAGTGTTTGCTAGTATAATGGCTTGGTTAGAATGAGTTGTAGTGTGCAATGCAGGCAGATGTGCTCTGCTAATGTCTTTGCACTAGTGGGACTATAGCAAAGTCCAATAGCCACGTATAGGATGCCACTAGGTACACTGAGTGTTTGCTAGTATAATGGCTTAGTTAAAATGAGTTTGAGTGTGCAATGCAGGCAGACGCGCTATGCAAATGTCTTTGCACTAGTGGGACTATAGCAAAGTCCAATAGCCACGTATAGGATGCCACTAGGTACACTGAGTGTTTGCTAGTATAATGGCTTGGTTAGAATGAGTTGTAGTGTGCAATGCAGGCAGATGTGCTCTGCTAATGTCTTTGCACTAGTGGGACTATAGCAAAGTCCAATAGCCACGTATAGGATGCCACTAGGTACACTGAGTGTTTGCTAGTATAATGGCTTAGTTAAAATGAGTTTGAGTGTGCAATGCCGGCAGACGCGCTATGCAAATGTCTTTGCACTAGTGGGACTATAGCAAAGTCCAATAGCCACGTATAGGATGCCACTAGGTACACTGAGTGTTTGCTAGTATAATGGCTTGGTTTTAATGAGTTGGAGTGTGCAATGCAGGCAGACGCGCTCTGCAAATGTCTTTGCACTAGTGGGACTATAGCAAAGTCCAATAGCCACGTATAGGATGCCACTAGGTACACTGAGTGTTTGCTAGTATAATGGCTTGGTTAGAATGAGTTGTAGTGTGCAATGCAGGCAGACGCGCTCTGCAAATGTCTTTGCACTAGTGGGACTATAGCAAAGTCCAATAGCCACGTATAGGATGCCACTAGGTACACTGAGTGTTTGCTAGTATAATGGCTTGGTTAGAATGAGTTGTAGTGTGCAATGCAGGCAGACGCGCTCTGCAAATGTCTTTGCACTAGTGGGACTATAGCAAAGTCCAATAGCCACGTATAGGATGCCACTAGGTACACTGAGTGTTTGCTAGTATAATGGCTTAGTTATCAGTTGGAGTGTGCAGAGGACAAGAGGGTACAGTGGCAGGATTGTGGTGCTCTGGGTAGAGGAATGGAAGCCTGCCTTTCTATTCCCTCCTAATGGTGAAATGCAGGTAGGAAATCCCTGACCTGGGCTACACAGACGCTGTTGCTGTTTGCAGGACCTGTCACCTATGGCTCTCTGACCCTGCCGGTTGGAGCCCTTAAAAGGACTGCTATAAAGTGCTCTCCCTAAGCTGTCTAACGCTGTGTATGCAGCGCATACAGCTGTATCGGCTATAGGACTCAGGAAGACGGAGCTGCGACAGTGATGTCTGACACCAAAGACGCAGAAGGCAGATAATGGCGTCCGTGAAGAAAATGTCCGGTTTTATAATGCAGGGACATGTGACATGCAGATCCTATCACACATGCCGTTGCTTCTCTGGCTCAAAGTCCACTTAGCTGTGTGTGTGTCTGGGATTGGCTGACATGCTGGCCCGCCCCACAAGACGCGCGCGCTTAGGGAAGGAAGACAAGAAAAAAAAAAAAAAAAAATGGCGATCGCCATTATAGAAACAGCAGTGATCTGAAGGCGCTGTTCACGCACACTATACACTGAAATGTGATAATAGTTTGATTCACAGAGTGACTTACACTATTACAGCAGAAACCAAGCTATGATTTAGCTGTTTTTTGGCTGCTAGAACCGTTCTCGAACGTTTCTAGAACTACCGAGCTTTTGCAAAAAGCTCGAGTTCTAGTTCGATCTAGAACATGCCCCAAAATCACTCGAGCCGCGAACTGGAGAACCACGAACCACGAACCGCGCTCAACTCTATTCCCAACCAATCCTGGGGTCGGGCTTAAAATTGCTAATTCTGCATTTTTAACGTTGCTAAGTATTTACATTATTGGAGGTTATACAGTTATATAAAGATTTTCATTTCATATCAACTGTACACAAAAGCACACTTTGATTCATATAATTTGAGAAACCAGTAGACTTTCTCTTAAATTTCTTTCCCCAGAGCCTTTCAATAAAAGATGCTTTTCTTCCTTTCTGCTAACTTAATATATACAGGTTAAATCTGATTTATGCTTGACACATATAACAAATAAAAAGTCTCAAGTGAACAAACTCAACAGTTTCTGAAGGAAGCAAAGCTGATACTTTTGGCAAGCATACTTACTAATAAATTATTAGATCCAGCTACTAAAACAAAGGATGATTTTATCTCTTCTTCTAATCCAGTTGTTATGCCTAAAACTGAGATTTTATAAAAGATCTGTTAAATATCCACCATCTGTAATAGATAAACTGTTCCAAAACAGTTGTCTGACTCTAAGATCTCAAGTTATTTAATAAGTTATTGATTTCTTTGAATAAATTTAAAAATAATTGGATATAAGATAATATTCTGTTTAAGATTTCAGATCACATAACTGAACAGCAAAAAAATATAGTTATACTTTGGTGCAAGCTCTTGCATTTTTTTGATGTAATTTAAAGAGTATTTATCACCAGTTGAGGGCTGCTCTCTTGTTTAACAAATGAGTGGGCAGCCTTAGACTAGTGATCTTTCTAATAACAAAAGTGCAAGGTTGGCCAAAAGGGTCCCTAATTCTCCTTTAACGCTTTAAATGTCCTAATTTTTAACAAAAGTTTGGTCCGAACCTCCAGGTTATGAGATGCAGGCATGCAGAGTGGGATCTCACAAATAAATATGAACCTTTCAAAGTTTGGTTCGCCGAACTGTTCGACGAACCTTTTTGAACCTCATTCGATTCAATGGGAGGCTAAACCTAAGGCACAGAAAACACCTTTAGGGAGATCAAAAAGTTTCCAACAGCAAAAATACATTTTACAGTAGAGCCCCACTGTTTTGGCATAGCCATTTGTTTCATAGACTATTGACATCATAAATATAGAGGTGGATGAGAGATAGGTGTAGGGCTGGTGCTCCCATACTCCTGACAGTACAGACAAGACACAACTTGGAGACCCATATTTAAAAACATTTCAGGCAGACAGCAAGGCAGTGGCATCAATTGCTCCCTCCCCAATTTCCCCATAGTGTGTTTTCACAGCAAGGAGGTATGATCCATGCAACACACAGGATGTGGCCTGGCATTTCCATTTTTAAAAGCGAGCACATAGTGACAGTGCCTTCGCCAGCAGCACATCCAGGCAGGAATAGTGGCCTAGACATTTCTGTACAACCAGGTTGAGGACGTGAGCCATGCAAGGCACATGTGTGATGTCGCCCAGGCATAGTGCCGCCACCAAGTTTGCATGGTTATCGCACATGGCCTTCCCTGGCACCAGGTTTAGTGGAGAAAGCCATTGATCAAACTTGGCCTGGATAGTGGTCCACAGCTATGCAGCTGTTTGACTGAATTCTCCAATGCATATTAATTTCACTACTGCCTTATTGTGTTGACTTACACACAAGATGTGGCCTGACATGTCAATTTTAAAAATCAAGAGGTGCCTGAGTGACAGGATTAGGTCTCTTGCTCCCACACCTATGACAGTACAGACAAGATACAACTTGAGACCACATTTGGAGTCTTGAGATTTAAAAACCTTTCAGGCAGACAGCAGGATAGTGGCATAAATTGCCCCCCCTCTCCCATTTTCCCATAATATCTTTTCACAGCAGTGAAGTAGGGTTCATGCAACACACAGGATGGGGCCTGGAATTTCAATTTTAAAATCAAGAGGTGCATGAGTGATAGGATTAAGCCTCTTGCTCTCACACCCCGGCCAGTGCAAACAAGACGCAACTTAGAGATCCATCTTGTAGTCTTGATATTTAAAAACATTTCAGGCAGACAGAAGGACAGTGGAATCAATTGTCCCTACCTTATTTCTCCACAGTGTCTTTGCACAGAAGGGACGTATGTTCCATGCAACACACAGGATGTGGCCTGGCATTTCCATTTTGAAAAGTGAGCACACAGTGACCGTTCCTTCTGCAGCAGCCCATTCAGGCCAGAATATTGAGCTTGAAATTTCTGTAAAACCAGGTTGAGGATTTGAGCCATGCAATACACATGTGTGATGTCGCCGAGGCATAGTACTGCCACTAGGTTTGCACCGTTATCGCACATGACCTTCCCTGGCTCCATGTTTAGTGGAGACAGCCATTGATCAAACTCAGCCTTTCTAGTGGTCCACAACTCTGCAGCTGTGTGGCTGCATTCTCCCTTGAATATTAATTTCAGCACTGTCTGATTGCGTTGATTTACACACAGAATGTGGCCTAGCAATTTCATTGTAAAAATTAAGAGATGCATGAGTGACAGGATTAGGCCTCTTGTTCCCACACCCCTGCCAGTACAGACAAGGCACAATTTTGAGACTCTACTTGGAGTCTCCTCTTTTCCAAAAATTAAGGTCAGACAACAGGAAGAGTGGCAACAATTGACACAGACTACAAATAATGGAACGCTACAACATGGGTGTATGAGACTGGCCCTATCACAAGGCCTGAACCAACATTTCTACCTTCACCTTAGACAGCAAGATGACAGACAGGTGTAGGCCACTTTCTCCCAAAACCATGGCACTAAAGACAAAAGACAATTTGGAGACTCTACTTGGAGTCTCCACATTTCCAAAAAGTAAGGTCAGAAAACAGGAAAAGTAGCAACAATTAGCACAGACTAAAAATAGTGGAAGGCAGCAACATGGATGTGTTAGACTGTCCCTGTAACAAGGCCTGCACTAATACTTCAACTTTTACCAGAGACAGCAAGATGACAGACAGACATAGGCCTCTTGCTCCCAGTACCCTGGTATTACAGACTAGATGCAACTTGGTGACCCATCTTGGAGTTTTGATAATTAAAAACATTTCACACAGACAGCAGGGCAGTGGCATCATTTGTACCTACCCCCATTTCCCCATAGTGTCTTTGCACAGCAGTGAAGTATGGTCCATGCAACATACAGGATGTGGCCTGGAATTTCAATGTTAAAAATAAAAAGGGGATGAAAGACGAGATTATGCCTCTTGGTCCCACACCTATGCCAATACAGACAAGATACAACATGAAGACTCATTTTGGAGTCTTGATATTTAAAATCATTTCAGGAAGGCAGCAGGACTTCCCCATAGTGTCTTTGCACAGCAGTCAGGAATGGTCCAAGCAACACACAGAATGTGGCCTGGTATTTCAATTTTTAAAATCAAGAGGTGGATGAGTGACAGGATTAGGCCTCTTGCACTCACACCCCTGCCAGTATAGACAAGACACAACTTGGAGACCCATCTTGGAGTCTTCATATTTAAAAACATTTCAGGCAGACAGTAGCACAATGGGATCAATTTCCCCCATTTCCTCTTAGTGTCTTAGCACAGAAGTCAGGTATTGTCCTTAAAACAAAAAGGATATGGTGCAGCATTTCCATTTTTAAAATCAAGAGGTGGATGAGTGACAGGATTAGGCTAGTACAGGCAAAAGACAATTTGGAGACTACTACTTGGAGTCTCCATATTTCCAAAAATTAAGGTCATACAACAGGAAAAGTGGCAACAATTGGCATAGACTACAAATAGTCGAAAGCCACAACATGGTTGCATCGGACGAGCCCTGTAACAAGGCCTGAACCAGCATTTTTACCTTCACCAGAGACAGTTAGATGACCGACAGGCTTAGGGCTGGTGCTGCCAGATCCCTGGGGCTACACCATCGCCTACTCTGCAAAGTCTGGAACTGTTGTGGCAAAGTCATTGGACACCAGAATAACCCAGTGCCCAGTCAAGAAGATGTAAGGCCCCTAGCCATGCTTTCTCAACTAGGCAACTGGTACTGGGTGACAGCAATAGTCATTAGCTTTCAGAAACTATTTGTAGCCACCAACGTGGCTAATAGATTGGATATGGTGAAGTTACAGATCTTAGCAGTGGCATGTGTAGGAGTAAATAATCTTTTCCGTTACCAGAACTGCGGGACCAAGGGCTGACTGGTGTGCTGAGAGAGGGTGGAGTAGGTTGTACACGACAAACTAGTGGACTGCGAAGGAGGTGCATACAGAGATGTTATGGTGGATGCAAAACGTGGTGTGCTCAGTCTGTGAGACTGGACAAAACATGCAAGCATGTCTATTTTCATAACAACTGACGGGCTCTGACTCACTGTAGTTGGTAAACAAGTGGAGGTTCTGCAGCTGGGGACTTGGGTGAGAACAGTTTTGAGGGTAATGGAGGAAGAAGAAGCAACAGATGCAGTTGATTGGGGATGCCTGCAAGGCTGCATTTTAGGGCACAAAGATTCCAAGACTAACGCAAGTTGGTTGGCCATGTGATGGTTCATGTATGTAGTAGACAAATTATTTGAATTTCTGCCACTACTGAGTCATTCTTTACAAAGTTTGCAGAGAATCTGAGTTGGGTCATGTATTCCGGTTGCAAAAAAGTCCTAGGCTAGGCAACCCTTACTACCCATGCAAAATGTAGACCTGCCACCGCTGCTGGACAAAGCCAGATTTGTGGCTGAGGATGCAGTGGTTGATCTGATTGCCTGACTCCGTGTCTGTGTGTGTGAAGCATCTTGTTTTCCTCCTCCACCTCCTCTGCTGAGATACTCAGCTGTGAGCCTCTGGGTTAACACTAAGGGGTACTTTGCACACTACGACATCGCAGGTGCGATGTCGGTGGGGTCAAATTGAAAGTGACACACATCCGGCATCGCAGGTGACATCGTAGTGTGTAAAGCCTAGATGATACGATTAACGAGCGCAAAAGCGTCGTAATCGTATCATCGGTGTAGCGTCGGCGTAATCCATAATTTCGCTGACGCGATGGTCCAATGTTGTTCCTCGCTCCAGCAGCAGCACACATCGCTGTGTGTGAAACCGCAGGAGCGAAGAACATCTCCTACCGGCGTCACCGCGGCTCCCATAGGATATGCGAAAGGGAGAAGGTGGGCGGGATGTTTACATCCCGCTCATCTCCGCCCCTCCGCTCCTATTGGTCGCCTGCCGTGTGACGTCGCAGTGACACCGTATGACCCTCCCCCTTATAAGGAGGTGGGTCGCCGGCCAGAGCGAAGTCCCAGGACAGGTGAGTTCGTGTGAAGCTGCCGTAGCGATAATGTTCGCTACGGCAGCTATCACAAGGATATCTCAGCTGCGAGGGGGCGGGGACTATCGCGCTCGGCATCGCAGCATCGGCTTGCGTTGTCGCAGCGTGCAAAGTACCCCTAAGTGTTATCTAGAACTGCATAATCATTTTCTCTGTTGTCCCACTCTGCGTCCTAACAGTCACCCTTCTCCTCTTCCTGATTTGATCACAATACAGGTATTTGTGCCTCATCATCATCACCTCCACTTCCAGGGGTTAATGTCTGTTGATGAGGTTCTAGAGCCTGCTCAGACCCTACTTCATCCGGGCCCAGATTCAACTAACAAACATTTTTGGCATTGGTGGAGATGCTTTTCTCCTCTTCAGTCTGTGAATCTTTACAGTAGTCCTTGATAGAGATGAGCGAACCAGTCCCGGTTCGGCTCGAGTTCGGTTCGCCGAACGGAGGTCTCGTTCGAGTTCGGTTCGGCAAACGTTCGACGAACCGAACTCGAACCGCATAGGAAACAATGGCAGGTAATCACAAACACATAAAAACACCTAGAAAACACCCTCAAAAGTGTCCAAAAGGTGACAAACAACTCACAACACAACACAAACACATGGGAAAGTGACAAGGACATATACTCATGCGAAAACAAAAGAGCTGGACAAGGAAAAAGAGGAGGAGACACAGATATAGGCATGGCACGCCCTTCTAAAATCATGTAAAAGACCACAAGGTGACTCCAAGCGGAGTTCTCCCTTTTTTCCAAAAATTGGGTCACACACACACACCCACCCCTTCAGTGGCAGCACTTGTGCCCCAGTTGTACACTTCACAGCTAGATTTGCATCAAGCACATTCAAAAATATGCCATACTTAACCGTCCCCAGGATGACACCGGGGTAGGTAGCAAAGTCTTTCCTGATCCCAGCTCTGTTCATCTTGGATCATTTTTAAAAAACACAGCAAGCAAGGGTTACTCCAAGCGGAGTCTCCCTTTTTTTCCAAAAATTGTGCCCCCCACACACCCACCCATTCAGTGGCAGCACTTGTGCCCTAGTTGTACACTTCACAGCTAGATTTGCATCAAGCACATTCAAAAATACGCCATATTTAACCGTCCCCAGGATGACACCGGGGTAGGTAGCAAAGTCTTTGCTGAACCATGACTTGTTCATCTTGGCTCCTTTTAAAAAACACAGCAAGCAAGGGTTACTCCAAGCGGAGTCTCCCTTTTTTTCCAAAAATTGTGCCCCACACACACCCACCCATTCAGTGGCAGCACTTGTGCCCTAGTTGTACACTTCACAGCTAGATTTGCATCAAGCACATTCAAAAATACGCCATACTTAATCGTCACCAGGATGACTCTGGGGTAGGTAGCAAAGTCTTTCCTGATCCCAGCTCTGTTCATCTTGGATCATTTTTAAAAAACACAGCAAGCAAGGGTTACTCCAAGCGGAGTCTCCCTTTTTTTCCAAAAATTGTGGCAGCACTTGTGCGCTAGTTGCAAACAGGATGTTTTGATTTGCATCAAGCACATTCCAAATCCACAAGCATTTACTCTCCCCAGGATGACACAGGGGTAGTAAATTCCTTGTGGATCCATGACTTGTTCATTTTGATGAACGTTAGTCTGTCCACATTGTCACTGGACAGACGCGTGCGCTTATCTGTCAGCACACACCCAGCAGCACTGAAGACACGTTCAGAGACAACGCTGGCAGCTGGACACGACAAAATCTCCAAGGCGTAAGTGGAGAGCTCTGGCCATTTTTCAAGATTTGAAGCCCAAAATGAGCAAGGCTCCATTTGCAAAGTCATGGCATCGATGTTCATTTGGAGATACTCCTGTATCATCCTCTCCAGCCGTTAACTATGTGTCAGACTTGTTGTTTCTGGTGGCCTTGCAAAGGAAGGTCTAAAAAAATTATGAAAAGATTCCATAAAATTGCTGTTACCAGCACCAGATACGGTGCTACTGGTACGGGTAGACTGTTGAAGATGACGAGACCGTCCCATGTTTGTCAAGTTACAACTAGGAGATTCACTCCCTGCACCGGCACGGTTGTTTGGTGGAAAAGCCGAGCTAAGATCGAGTAACAGCTTCTGCTGATACTCCTACATACGTGCGTCTCTTTCTATGGCTGGAATTATGTCACAAAATTTGGACTTGTACCGGGGATCTAATAGTGTGGCAAGCCAGTAGTCATCATCACTTCTAATTTTGACAGTACGAGGGTCATGTTGGAGGTAGTGCAGCAAGAAGGCGCTCATGTGTCTTGCGCAGCCATGCGGACCAAGTCCACGCTGTGTTTGTGGCATAGAGGTGCTAACCGTTCTTTCTTCCTCTGACATCTCCCCCCAACCTCTTTCAACTTAAATTTGACCAAGGTCTCCCTCATCTGCTGAGTCTAACATGTCCATGGACAGTTCAACCTCCATTTCTTCATGTTCTCCTGCACCTTCCTCAACATTTCGCCTGCTGCCATGCGCCCATGTTGATCCCTGTCCCCCATGGTCCCATGCCTGCCGCGTTGGTGATGATGAATGTCTGGACCTTGGTGATGTTGTTGTGTCTTGCGCATATGAATCCTCCTGTAGTTCCTCCCCTTCCTGTTGTCCCACCCCCTGACTCCGAATAGTGTTTAGCGTGTGCTTCAGCATGTAAATGACTGGAATTGTCATGCTGATAATGGCATTGTCAGCGCTAAACATATTCGTCGCCATGTCGAAACTGTGCAGAAGGGTGCATAGGACCTTGATCTGAGACCACTCCATCAGGGTGATCTGCCCCACCTCCGCATCTCGTTGGCCCAGGCTAAACGTCATGACGTATTGCACCAGGGCTCGGTGGTGCTGCCACAGTCGCTGTAACATGTGAAGAGTCGAATTCCAGCGTGTCGCCACATCGCATTTCAGGCGATGAACCGGCAGGCCGAAAGACTTCTGGAGCGATGCAAGTCGCTCAGCTGCGGCGGTTGAACGGCGGAAGTGAGCAGACAGTTTTCGTGCCCTGGTCAGAAGGCCATCTAGGCCTGGATAGTGTGTTAAGAATTGCTGGACAACAAGGTTCAACACGTGAGCCATACAAGGCACGTGTGTCACCTTGCCCAGGCGAAGGGCCGCACCCAGGTTTGCAGCATTGTCGCACACGGCCTTACCAGCCTGCAGGTTGAGTGGAGACAACCATTTATTAAACTCGGACCGCAGAGCTGACCACAACTCCTCAGCTGTGTGACTCCTATTCCCAAGACTTTTTAAGATAAAGACCACCTGATGCCGTTGCGCTCTGCTGCCAGTATAGTAAGGAGGGGTGCGTGATTCCTTCTGCGCAGTGAGAACGCTGGTGGCCTGACCAGGCAGGCTTGGAGCGGAGGTGGAGGACACAGATGAGGTGGAGGAGGCAGAAGCAGTGGCGGAACTTGGACAGACAGAGGATTGACACACAAGTCGTGGGGACGGCAAGACTTGTGCAGCAGACCCTTCACCATCTATCACCATAGTTACCCAGTGCCCAGTCAGCGACATGTAACGTCCCTGTCCATGCTTACTGGTCCAAGTATCGGTGGTGAAATGCACCCGTTCACACACAGAGTTTCTCAAGGAAGCGGTGATGTTGTGTGCGACATGCTGGTGTAGCGCGGGCACACCTTTCTTAGAGAAGAAGTGGCGACTGGGCATCTGGTACTGGGGCACAGCGACAGACATAAGGTCTCTAAAATCCTGTGTGTCCACCAGGCGGAAAGGCAGCATTTCGGTAGCCAAGAGCTTATAGAGGGATAAAGTCAACCTATTAGCTTTGTCATGGGTCGCAGGAAATGGCCTTTTATTTGTCCACATCTGAGGGACAGAGATCTGGCTGCTGTGTGTAGACGGTGTTGAGTAGGGTGTCCCTGGAAAAATGCAGGTTTGTGAGGAAAGTGCAGGTGGAGACATGATGTTACCTTCATCCAACGTTGGTGCTATCGATGTCTGAGAGAGCTGTACACACGCACTTGTTTCCCCTTCCAAACCAACTGACGACCTACCAAGCAAACTGCCTGTTGCGTTTACAGTGGTGGAAGTTGTGCATGGAAAATCAGGTGTGACAGCTGTCCCCACAGTCCTAGAAGATGAAGAGCGCGCGGATGCACTGGAAGGGGCAGGCGGTGGATGGTTCGCTCCGCTAGGCCGCATTGCAGCATGGTGAGCTTCCCACTGGGACATATGATATTTATTCATGTGACGATTCATGGAAGAAGTTGTCAAACTGCTGAGGTTTTGCCCTCTAGTAACAGAATCACGACAAATTTTACAGATCACATAATTTGGGCGATCTTTTGCTATGTCAAAAAAGGACCAGGCTAGGCAAGGCTTAGAGGGCATGCGACCTGCTGAGCCCCCCCGACTAGTGCACAGAGGCAGAGTGGTGGCTGAGGATGCAGTTGTAGACATGCTACCAGTGCTCCGACTCTGTCCAGGAAGGCGCAAGGTAACTTCGTCGTCGGTTGCATCCTCCTCCACCACCTCTGTTGACCTCCTCGAGTGCCTGACTGTGGGTTGACAGTAGGTGGGATCTAGAACTTCCTCATCAATTGTTGTGTTTGCACTCCCCTCACCCTCAGACCGAGCCTCCTCTTGCCCTGACCGAATATTTAAGTTGTCATCCCAATCTGGTATCTGCGTCTCATCGTCATCAGTATGTTCCTCATTGTCTATAACAACAGGTGTTACAGTTTGTGAAAAAGGGTCAACATTATGCTCAGAAACTTGGTCCTCACGGCCTGAATCAGAGTCACAAAGGTTCTGGGCATCACTGCAGACCATTTCCTGGTCTGTACTCACTGTAGCTTGGGAGCAGACCTCTGATTCCCAGGCTATAGTGTGACTGAACAGCTCTGCAGACTCACCCATCTCAGTTCCACCATACTGTGCAGGGCGGATGGAGACTTCAGAGCTGGGAGAAAGCAAGTTTGATTGGGATGACAACTCAGAGGACTGGTGTTTTTTGGATGCGGTAGTTGAGGTGGCGGAGAGGGCACTTGTTGGACCACTTGAGATCCATTCAAGCATTTTCCTTTTTTGGCAATCATCTACCTTTGTTCCAGTTGTTCGTGTCCGTAAAAAAGGGAGCACATTGGATTGTCCACGGTAAGTAGTAGACATCTTACCTTTGCTGGAAGATGGTCTATCTTCAGCAGATGTTAATGGAGCTTTGCCACCTTCCCCACGGACAAACCCTTTTTTTCCCTTTTCCAACACGCCTCTTCCCCTTTCCACCAGCATCTGTCATTTTGCCACTCATGTTGATTGCGGCAAGATTGTGCACTTAAAATGTGGTAGTAAAAATTGAGAGGTAGATTGCAGCGGTGGTCTAGCTTTATTAACAGCAGAATAAACAACAATAATTATCCCTGACAATGCAACTACGGCCCTTAAACTTCCAGCATAAATTGCTAGTATAATAGCTTAGTAACAATGAGCTTGAGTGCGCAATGCAGGCAGACGTGCTGCAAATATCTTTGCACTAGTGGGACAATACAGAAGTCCAACAGCCACGTTTAGGATGCCACTAAGTTCACTCAGTGTTTGCTAGTATAATTACTTAGTAAGAGTGAGTTTGAGTGTGCAATGCAGGCAGACGTGCTGCAAATATCTTTGCACTAGTGTGACAATACAGAAGTCCAACAGCCACGTTTAGGATGCCACTAAGTTCACTCAGTGTTTGCTATTATAATGGCTTAGTAACAATGAGTTTGAGTGTGCAATGCAGGCAGACGTGCTGCAAATATCTTTGCACTAGTGGGACAATACAGAAGTCCAACAGCCACGTTTAGGATGCCACTAAGTTCACTCAGTGTTTGCTAGTATAATGGCTTAGTAACAATGAGTTTCAGTGTGCAATGCAGGCAGACGTGCTGCAAATATCTTTGCACTAGTGGGACAATACAGAAGTCCAACAGCCACGTTTAGGATGCTACTAAGTTAACTCAGTGTTTGCTAGTATAATGGCTTAGTAACAATGAGTTTGAGTGTGCAATGCAGGCAGACGTGCTGCAAATATCTTTGCACTAGTGGGACAATACAGAAGTCCAGCAGCCACTTTTAGGATGCCACTAAGTTCACTCAGTGTTTGCTAGTATAAAGGCTTAGTAACAATGAGTTTGAGTGTGCAATGCAGGCAGACGTGCTGCAAATATCTTTGCACTAGTGGGACAATACAGAAGTCCAACAGCCACGTTTAGGATGCCACTAAGTTCACTCAGTGTTTGCTAGTATAATGGTTTAGTAACAATGAGTTTGAGTGTGCAATGCAGGCAGACGTGCTGCAAATATCTTTGTACTAGTGGGACAATACAGAAGTCCAACAGCCACGTTTAGGATGCCACTAAGTTCACTCAGTGTTTGCTAGTATAATAGCTTAGTAACAATGAGTTTCAGTGTGCAATGCAGGCAGACTTGCTGCAAATGCAAATATCTTTGCACTAGTGGGACAATACAGAAGTCCAAAAGCCACGTTTAGGATGTCACTAAGTTCACTCAGTGTTTGCTAGTATAATGGCTTAGTAACAATGAGTTTGAGTGTGCAATGCAGGCAGACGTGCTGCAAATATCTTTGCACTAGTGGGACAATACAGAAGTCCAACAGCCACGATTAGGATGCCACTAATTTCACTCAGTGTTTGCTAGTATAATGGCTTAGTAACAATGAGTTTGAGTGTGCAATGCAGGTAGACGTGCTGCAAATATCTTTGCTCTAGTGGGACAATACAGAAGTACAACAGCCATGTTTAGGATGCCACTAAGTTCACTCAGTGTTTGTTAGTATAATGGCTTAGTAACAATGAGTTTGAGTGTGCAATGCAGGCAGACGTGCTGGAAATATCTTTGCACTAGTGGGACAATACAGAAGTCCAACAGCCACGATTAGAATGCCACTAATTTCACTCAGTGTTTGCTAGTATAATGGCTTAGCAACAATGAGTTTGAGTGTGCAATGCAGGCAGACGTGCTGCAAATATTTTTGCACTAGTGGGACAATACAGAAGTCCAACAGCCACGTTTAGGATGCCACTAAGTTCACTCAGTGTTTGCTAGTATAATGGCTTAGTAACAATGAGTTTGAGTGTGCAAAGGGCAGGAGGGTACAGTGGCAGGGTTGTGGGTCTCTGGGTAGAGGAAAGAAAGCCTGCCTTTCTATCCCTCCTAATGGGGAAATGCAGCGAGAAAATCCCTGACCTTAGCTACACAGTTGCTGTCATCTTTTGTAGCTGTTAAACTCTGTTTTCACGGACCTGTCACCTATGGCTCTGTCCCTGCCGGTATTAGCCCTTAAAAGGACTGATAGAAACTTCTATCCCTATTCTGTACAGCGCTGTGTATAGAGCGTACACAGCAGTATCGGAGATAGGAGCTGCGCCTGCGGTGACTGACACCAAGGACGCAGAAGGCAGATAATGGCGTGCTGGAGGAAAATGTCCATTTTTATAACGCAAGGACATGTGACATGGACATCCTATCACACATGCCGTTGCTTCTCTGGCTAAAAGTCCACTTAGCTGTGTGTGTGTCTAGGATTGGTTCACATGCTGGCCCGCCCCACTACACGCGCGCTCTTAGGGAAGGAAGACAAGGAAAAAAAAAAAATGGCGATCTCCATTATCCATACAGCAGTGATCTGAATGCGCTGTTCCCGCACACTATACACTGAAATTTCATAATAGTGTGAGTCACAGAGTGACTTACACTATTACAGCGGAAAGCCAGCTAGTTATTAGCTGGTCTTTTTGCTGCTAGAACCATTCTCGAACGTATCTAGAATAGTGATGAGCGAGTACTAAAAAGCTCGGGTGCTCGAGGCTCGGGCCGAGCATCCCAAGATACTCGTGTACTCGGCCCGAGCACCGAGCCCAATGTTATCCTATGGGAGACCCGAGTATTTTTCTGAAATGACCCCCAGCAGCATGTAGAAACCCTAAAAATGTCACAAAAGTCTCAAAAGAGTGCTCAAATGACATGGCAACAGCATGGGGAAGACCCCTTGAAGCATTTATCACTCAAAAGTCACAGCTGTGAACAATTTTGTCCGAGTTTTACGCCATTTTTACGGACTCACCAGAAAACCTTCCAAAATGACACCAAAATGAATTTTCATGGCGGAAATGTTAAGGGCACATACCCAATAGTGAGATAGAGCTGGTGTATGTTACTTTTTGAGATTATTACATGAAAGATTTTACGTAAAAACATTGTCTGGCACTCCGATGTCCAAAACGCACGTTTTGTGCTTTTACTAGCGATTTCGGTCATTTTTTTTTCATTCTATCTCCCGTCGGTCGGTCTCGCTCTGTCGGTCTCTCTCTGTCTTGTCTGTCCCCCTCTCACAGTCTGTCGGTCATTCTCCCCCCTCTCTCTTACTTACCGTTCCCCGATCACTGCCGCGGCGCTGCACAGCTGTTCACTAAACTCCGGCGGCTTTTCCTCATTTGAAAAAGCATCATTAAACAATCTCATTGTCAGGTTTCCGGGTTTTCCAGTTCTCTTTTGAAAGAGCTTGCCCTCAGTTAACATGGAGTTTAATGTTCTGTTGCCCTACTTCCTGTCCAGCTGCTTAAAAGGCCGCCTCTAAGCCTAGTCCAGTGCCTGAGTATACTGCTTGCTGTGTGCTCCTGCTTTGCTGCTTCTACTTCCTGATTGCCTTTTGGATCCTTCTGAAAGACTACCGACAGACTCTGGACCATACCCGGTTTCTTCAAGCTGTGCCCGGACTCCGTCTGCCGTCTTTGGTCAGCACTTCTGCCCGGTTCCTTCTGGTTCGTAACCACTCCGGACTATCATCCCGTACGGACACTCCTGGACTTTTACCACTTGCCCCTTGTGTCCCGGCTGCTGCGCATTTAGGCCTTCCGGGGTGATTGCCGGACAGTCCCTGTATAGGGGTTCGCTCTGGTGGTCTCCCTGGGGGAGTCCGGTGCGTGGCCCCGGGAATCCCCTTCGCTCCGTTTCGGGAAGGTATTTCGTGTGTGTTCTACTGTGTTTGTTCCGTTGTGTATCTACCGTGGTTACATGTTATAAACATCTTGTACCAAGAACTCGTCTCTGGTGGTCATTGCCCTAACGCTATCGAAATCCTCAGAACATACAATAGTATTACACTCATATTCCCTGCTTTCCTGCTTTTCGGTGCCTACTCCTTATTACCCTGATTTGCCAACGCACTAGGGTAAATCGGGAAGAGCCGGGTACTGTCCCAGAACTGTTGCATCTAATGTATGCGGCAATTCTGGGCGGCTGCTGACTGATATTTTTAGGCTGGGGGGCTCCCCATAACGTGGGGCTCCCCATCCTGAGAATACCAGCCTTCAGCTGTATGGCTTTATCTGGCTGGTATTAAAATTGGGGGGACCGCACGCCGGTTTTTTAAAATTATTTATTTATTTATTTTACTGCACAGTATAGACACGCCCACCGGCTGCTGTGATTGGGGGCAGTGAGACACCTGTCACTCAGCGTGGGGGCGTGTCTCACTGCAACCAATCATAGGCGCCTGTGGGCGGGGAAAGCAGGGAATATGAGATGGCTGTGTGCAGAGCACAGCGCGCCCGCCGGTATAAAGGCTCGGTCACGCTATGCGGGCCGGCCAATCACTGCAATTCCACAACTAACAGGGCTGTGGCATTGCAGTGGTCTGCCAGCCAATCCCTGCATGAGGGCTGGCTCTCAAAAGAGCGCCAACATGCAGGGATGAAGACCACGAGTACAGCACGAGTATCGAGAAATTACTCGGTACCCGCCGAGTAGCCCGAGTACAGTGATACTCGTGCGAGTACCGAGTAGTGACAAGCATACTCGCTCATCACTAATCTAGAACTATCGAGCTTTAGCAAAAAGCTCGAGTTCTAGTTCGATCTAGAACAGCCCCCAAAATCACTCGAGCCGCGAACTGGAGAACCTCGTACCGCGAACCGCGCTCAACTCTAGTCCTTGACACCCATGGAATGGAATGTGTGAACAGCTCTGGAGAGTCGCTCATGTGTGGTGTGGTTCCCAACAGTCAGTTGGGCAGTTGGAGAGTTGTGACGCAGGCGGAAACAAGTGTAATTGGGATGACACCTTAGAGGAATAAACTGTGTGTGATGTTGAGGTGCAGGAAAAGCAGGATAAGCCACTAGATGCAGTGTTTACCATACACTCTAAGGCTAAGTTCACACACTGCGTTTTTTTGACGCTGCGTTTTTGTGCGTTTTTGCGGCAAAAAACGCACAAAAACGCACCCGCGTCAAAAAAACGCATGCGTTTTTGCCGCGATTTGGTACGTTTTTGCTGCGTTTTGCTGCGTTTTTTCTCACTGCGTCTTTATGCGTTTTTTATCAGTGAACAAAAAAAAGGTCTGATGTCATTTCCTTCTTCAATATGTTCTTCATTCTCCACTAGTGTATGCAGGAGAGCAGACAGCTGCAGAACTACAAGGCTCAGCATACTCCATCCAATAGTGTATGCAGGAGAGCAGACAGCAGCTGCAGAACTACAAGGCTCAGCATGCTCCATCCAGGACTGTATGCTGGAGGGAGAGTCAGGGGGAGCAGACCTACAAGGCTCAGCATCCTCCATCCAATAGTGTATGCAGGAGAGCAGACAGCAGCTGTCGAACTACAAGGCTCAGCATCCTCCTTCCAGGACTGTATGCAGGATTTCTTTGCCCCCCCAAACAAAAAAATGTTTGCTTTGCAATATTTTTGTATGCTGGGAACCAAAAATATAGAGAAGCCCTTTTTTTATAATTATTTCATGAATTTCATTAAATAATTAAAAAAAAATGACGTGAGCTTCGCCTAATTTTTATGTCCAGCCAGGTACAACTAGGCAGCTGGGGATTGGAATCCAAAGTGCAGGGTGCCCATGCTTTCTGGGCAACCCCGCTGAGAATTGCAGTCCGCAGCTACACCAGAAAATGGCGCTTTCATAGAAGCGCCATCTTCTGGCGCTATATCCAACTCTTCCAGCTGCCCTTATGCCGGGTGGCTCACTGGGTAATAATGGGGATAGGGCTAGCTGTATATTATCAGCTGGCCCTAAGCCCGAAATTCATGGTGTCACGCCAATATTAGGCATGGCCACCATGAATTTCTAGTAAAGATAAAAAAAACCATAACACACAGAAAAATAATTTTATTAGAAATAAAATACAACACAATTAGTGACTCCATCTTTATTGAAATAAAGAACCCCCCTCCTCCACAATAATCCTGGGTCAAGGGTCTGCGCCGTCCAATCCGGATCCAATATCATCTGATCGGTTTGCTGGAAGGCAAAGCGATCAGATGATGTGTCAGGTTTAAGGCCTGAATCACATCACACAGCAGCTGATTGTATAAAAGCCGTTTATACAATCAGCTGATTACCGGCAGCTCCTGGAGCGGAGTCTGATCCCGTCCAATCGCTGCAGGCGCTGCCGGTAATCAGGGATGAAGTCTCCTGACGCATCCGCTGATAGGTTAAACTGGCCGGGCGCCCGCGTCACCTCGAGACTTACGATCAGCTGATGCGTCAGGTGACTGCATCAGGTGATCCATCGCCAGGTCCTGCATCCTGCAGGCATACGTACCCGGGGAGACTGGACACACCCGGAGCGGCGGTACCGGGAGGGGGAGCTGGGAGCGGGCATGGCACCGGGACCCTGCAGACAAGTGAGTATGACATTTTTTTTTCTACTGTTCACTTTTGTTTTTGCAGCCGCTTCCACCTCCTGCCCGTACATGACGCCGCACAGCAGCAGACTTGCACAGGACTGGAGGTGGAAGCGGCGGTGACGGTACCGGGAGGATTCACGCTTCTGTGTTTACTGACAGAAGGAATCCTCTTCCTGTACATGTCACTTTACTACCCACCTCCTGCGTTTATAGCTGCACCTATTTGCGTTTCTCATTGCGTCTTTCAACATCTCATTGCACTCAATGGATGAAAAGCGCAGTGAAAAACGCGGGAATAATTGACATGCTGCGTTTTTGTGGCACCACAAAAACGCAGCTGAAAAAAACGCTGTGTGCAGACAGCAAAAATGAAAACTCATAGACTTTGCTGGGGAAGCAAAGTTATGCAGTTTTCTGAGCAAAAACGCACCCGAAAACTGCGCAAAAACGACACGAAAAACGCACTGTGTGAACTTACCCTAACACATGCTGCTTTTGCTCCTGCTTCACAAGTTGAAGTGATGTGCGGTTGCCAAATGGAGTGGAGTAGCTCGTCCAGTAACGGAAGTTGTTCTCAGTTCTCTTGGTATCGTTCAAGCCACTGTTTCCTCAGTAAAGCTTTGAATAACATTAAAACATCCCCCATGTACACATCGAACACCCCGCTTATTCCCCCTTCCACCACAACCTTTTGATTTACCACCCATGTTTGATGTACCCTTCTGCTTTGAAACAGATGTTTTGCAACCATAGGCCTACGCCTGTCAGACACTTGACACAAAAGTAAAATTCTGTATTTCTTGACTGAAGTGGCAATATTGGGATGACTAGAGATGAGCGAACTGGCCGTGGTTCGGCTCGAGTTAGGTTCGTTGAACGGAGGTCTTGTTCGAGTTCAGTTCGGCGAACGTTCGACGAACCGAACTCGAACCAATAGGATATAATGGGAGGCAATCACAAACACATAAAAATGCATGATAAATGTACACAAACAGTTAATAAACATTGCCATAACACTTACCGGTCCCCGCGATCCCTCCTGCACTCTGTCTCCTGCCGCTATTCCATCCGATGATCGCTGAATCCTCCCGGTGACGAGCACTGCCAGCAGTGATGCAGGACCTATTGTGACGTCAAAATAGCCATGTGACCAGTCACGTGGCTATTATCTCATTGGCCACAGACTGGTCACATGACTATGATGCGTCATGTAGGACCTGTCATTGCACTCTCCAGTACACGGTGCATATTTGTGTATCGCCGTGTACCAACGACATGCTCTAGCACACGGTCGACTCCCCGTTCTGTTAGGGACCGGCTGGCCCAGCCGGTCATTAACGGAGATCACCGTTGCCATAGCAATGCAGTTAGCGGTGACGTCACCGCTAACCGCGGCTCCGGGAATCACATGATCGGAGCCCTGTTGCTATGGTAACGCGTCTGTCACCGCCAGCAGCCAGCAGCAATGATCTCTCACGGAGTGAAGGCTGCACGGGAAGCAGCGTCTTCCCCCATGCAGCAGTGATGGAGCAGAGCTGCATTTGTTGAACGAGAAAGACAGAAGACCATGGATCGTGGAGGGCTGGCAGGGGGTAATAAAGATGGAGTCTCTAATGTGTCTGTGTATTTATTTCTATTAAAGTATTTTTTCTCTGTGTGGTGTTTTTTTTTAACCCTTTATTGGAGATTCTTAATGGCCGAGTCAAACGTGCCTGACATTAAGAATCTCTGGCTTAATACTGGCTAGTAAAACAAAGCCAGTATTAACTCATGATTACCCAACAAGCCACCCGGCTCCAGGGCTGTTGGAAGAGTTGGATACAGCGCCAGATGATGGCGCTTCTATGAGAGCGCCATTTTCTGGGGCGGCTGCGGACTGCAATTCGCAGCAGAGGGGCTTAGAAACCTCGGGCTAACTTGTGCTGCGGATTCCAATACCCAGCTGCCTAGTTGTACCTGGCTGGACACAACAATGGGGCAAAGCCCACATCGGTTTTTTGCCTGCTGTACCTGGCTAGCATACAAAAATATGGCGAAGCCTACGTCATTTTTTTGGTGGGCAAAAAATGTCTGCATACAGTCCTGGATGGAGTATGCTGAGCCTTGTAGTTCTGCAGCTGCTGTCTGCTCTTCTCCATACAGACAGACAGCAGCTGCAGAACTACAAGGTTCAGCATACTCCATCCAGGACTGTATGCAGAAGTTTTTTGCCCCCTGAAAAAATTATGTGGGCTTCGCCATATTTTTGTATGCTAGCCAGGTACAGCAGGCAGGTACGGCTGCCCCCAACCCCCAGTTGCCTATTTGTACCTGGCTGGGAACCAAAAATAAAGGGAAGCCCTTTTTTTATTATTTCATGAATTTCATGAAATAATTAGAAAACAAATGACGTAGGCTTTGCCCCATTTTTGTGTCCAGCCAGGTACAACTAGGCAGCTGGGGATTGGAATCCGCAGCACAGGTTGGCCTGAGCTTTCTGGGCCCCACTGCTGCGAATTGCAGTCTGCAGCCGCCTCATAAAATGGCACTTTCATAGAAGCGCCATCTTCTGGCGCTGTATCCAACTCTTCCAGCACCTGCCTGCTATACCTGGCTAGCATACAAAAATATGGCGAAGCTCACGTCCTTTTTTTGTAGTTTTTTGGCAAAAAAAATAAAAAATGCTTCCCTGGATTTTCCATTGCCAGTGAAGGTAACACCAAGCAGTGGGGGTTAGCAGCCAGTAGCTGCTTGGATTACCCTTAGCTAGCAATACAAAAAATGCAGTGGGAGCCCATATATATTTTTTTTAATTATTTATTTAAATAACTAAAAACAAAATGGGCTTCCCTGTATTTTGATTGCTGGACATCACAGTGCTATAAAAATAAATCTTTAAAAAAAATGACGTAGCGCTCAGCGGTATTTTTGATTCTCAGCGCAGATAAAGCAGACAGCTATGGGTTGCCACCCCCATCTGCCTGCCGTTACCTTGGTAGGCAATCAAAATACAGGGAAGCCCATTAATTTTTTCTATTTAAAAAATAGTTAAAAAAAAATGACCCCCCATTTTTGATAGCCAGCTAGGGTAAAGCAGACGGCTGTAGCCTGAAAACCACAGCTGGCAGCTTTACCGTGGTTGGGGATCCAATGTGGAGGTCCCCCCATGCTCTTTTTTTATAATTATTTTATAAATATTAATAATTACACAAAAAAAGTAGGGTCCCCCCCAAATTGGATCACCAGCCAAGGTAAAGCGGACAGCTGTGGTCTGGTATTCTCAGGGTGGGAAGGTCCATAGTTATTGGGCCTTCACAGCCTAAAAATAGCAGGCCGCAGGCACCCCAGACGTGGCGCATCCACTAGATGCGCCAATCCTGGCGCTTCACCCCAGCTCATCCCGTGCCCTGGTGCAGTGGCAAACGGGGTAATAAATCGGGTTGATACTAGCTGTAAAGTCCCCTGAGATCAAGCCCAGCAGTTTGTGATGTCATGGCGTCTATTAGATACCCAACATCATAAACTGTCAGTACTAACAAAAAAAAAAATCGACAAAAGAAATTTATTTGAAAAAAAAGTCCCCAAAATATTTCCTCTTTCACCAATTTATTGTAAGAAAAAAAATAAAGGGGTCCCACGACGACTCTGGACCGTCTAGAATATGGGGGGGAGACACTCAGGGAACGTATCCACCATTTTCTAGGAGTGCAGACCCTTCATGTGAGGAGTGTGGGTGCAATGAATCTGCACTCACTCTCCCCGGGTCCACAGCAGCAGAGTCCATGTCGTAATGGTTGCTACCAAAGCTACAATGCCCTGCTCATGAGGTAAGAGCATGCCAAATCAGGAGAACTATTCTACATTTCCAAATATTGGTATTTGCTGATATTATTGCTATTCCACCTACTATATATTGGGGATAGGATCTTGGAGATGGAATACCCCTTTAAGTCCAGTTATCCAACTGAATGAATACTTAACAACAGAGCTCGCAATTTAGATGTGTTTTCTTGTGGCGTATAACGGACTCTCATGTTTGGTAGTCATTCAGCGGGGAAACTATAAAAGCAAATCCCTCCATTTGGAAATGTAGTATATAGCTCTCCTGATCAATTGTGTTGCTTACCTCATGAGCAGGGCATTGCAGTAATAATAATAATTTATTCATTTACATAGCGTTATTAATTCCATAGCGCTGTATGTCTTTGGAGTGTGGGAGGAAACTGGAGTACCCGGAGGAAACCTACGCAAACTCCTTGCAAATGGTGCCCTTGGTGAGAATTGAATCCAGGATCTCAGTGCTGCAAGACTGCAGTGCAGTGCTAACCATTGAGCCACCGTGCCACCCATTTAGCTTACAGATGCATAACCACCACTCACTGTGTCTGAACACAGGAAGCTGAGCTGACAGCCGCTCTGTGCATGCGGCAGCGTCTATTGTGAAGGAGAGGGCCGTGGGGGGATCAACGCTGCACAGGTACCGTGGGACACCGGGGTACACCGGTGGGGTTATAGGGGGTGACCTGACAGGGCCTGGGGAGGAGTTTTCTGTCGCATGTGTCATGGCACATGCGACAGAAATCAGAGGAGTAGGGTGAATGCGGCCGGCGCGCTGCTGTGCGCGCGGCCATCTTGGATTTTTGGGAGGGCATCAGGGGGGGAACTTTGGCGACACCGGGGGACCGAAGGGGAGGAGATTTATCATGTTTGTTCATGCCAGATAGGAGATAAATAATTTTTTACCGGCGCTGTCATTTACTGTAACGTGATCATTGGTATACGGTGTATACCTGTGATCACATGAGCGGGGACCGGAAAAACTGTCCTGAATCATGATCTCCAGGGTCTCAGCTAGCCCTGAAACCCCGGAGATTTTCTGACGCTGGGGGGCGTTATTCACTTATTTCTGCCTGCTGTTTATAAACGGCAGATCAGAATAAGGCTACATTCACACGACCGATCCATTTTTGCGGTCTGCAAAAAACAGTCCGTTTTTTTTCACGGGTGCATCCATGAGGCATCCGTTTCCGTTCCGTAGACGGTCCGTATGTCATCTGTTTGTCATCCGTGTGCCTTCCGTATTTTTTGTGTACTGCAAAAAAACTGAAGGAGGGAAAATACATAAATTTACCCAGGATCCATAGCTTCATCCTACATGAGGCGGTCACATGTTCACTCCAGTGCCATTTTCTAGCTTTTCACAGCGTAGAGCGCTCTGGTGATTTTCTTTTGCTTGTACACTTCATATCAGTCTTTTCTGTCATTATAATGGCAGAAACACACATAATGTCCCACTCTCCTGCATTTTGTAATTTTGCACCCTTTGGTGCCTTTCATGTGTCACTAAGGGGTGCTTAGCTTTGTATTTAGCCAAAAAAATGAAAAAAAAAATGACGTAGGGTTCCCCCTATTTTTGTAGCCAGCTAGGGTAAAGCAGACGGCTGCAGCCTGCAGACCACAGCTGGCAGCCTCACCTTGGCTGGTAATCCAAAACTGAGGGCACCCCACGCTGTTATTTTAAATTAAATAAATAATTTAAAAAAAAAACACGTAGGGGTCCCCCCAAAATTGGATCACCAGCCAAGTTAAAGCAGACATCTGGGGTCTGATATTCTCAGACTAGGGAGGTCCATGGTTATTGGACTCTCCCCAGCCTAAAAATAGCAGGCCGCAGCCGCCCGAGAAGTGGCGCATCCATTAGATGCGCCAATCCTGGTGCTTCGCCCCAGCTAATCCCATGCCCTGGTGCGGTGGCAAATGGGGTAATATATGGGGTTAATACCAGATGTGTAATGTCACCTGGCACCAAGCCCTGGGGTTGGTGAGGTCAGGCGTCTATCAGATACCCGACATCACCAACCCAGTCAGTAATAAAAGAAAATAGACGACAAACACATTTTTATTTGAAAAAACACTCCCCAATACATTCCCTTTTTAACCAATTTATTAGAAAGAAAAACAAATCCAGGTCTGGTGTAATCCAAGGGGTTGCCATGACGATCCACACTGTCCCAGTCAATGAAGAGCAGAATGTTCCCCATTGGCTGGGAGAGCAGTGCAGTGACCTGAGCTAACATCAATGGGTCAGCCCAGGTCACTGCAGGGGATGACAAGTGCTGCTGTCAGCGAGATACATTACCTGCGCTGATCTCCTGCACTGCTGACAGCACCTGTCACTGAGTTCAATGACCGCCGCCTTCACAGCCAAGTATCGCGAGCGGCCCGTGACGTCATCGCTAGTCAGTCTCGGGTCGGAAGCGAGAGAAGGTGATGTGACAAGTAGCGGCCATAGAGGACAGTGACAGCACTGAGGTCGGGACTTTATCACCGCAGGTAAGCCGAGCGGGACCATGTGTGCAGAGTGCCAGGAGGACGTCAGTGTCGTGGACTGCATGGCTAGGGACGTGTGTGTGTGTGTGTGTGTGCGCGTGTGTGTGTACATGCCGCGTGCAGGAGGGGGCGGAGTGAGCTGAGCGGGGAAGTGTGGGCTTCCTGCACGTAACTAGGATAAACATCGGGTTACTAACCAAAGCGCTTTGCTTGGATACCCAATGTTTATCTTGGTTACCAGCTTCTGGCAGGCTGCCAGCGATGGCTCCTGCACACTGTAGCTGTAAAAAGCCCTGCTTTTTGCTGCTAGAACCGTTCTCGAACGTATCTAGAACTATCGAGCTTTAGCAAAAAGCTCGAGTTCTAGTTCGATCTAGAACAGACCCCAAAATCACTCGAGCCGCGAACTGGAGAACCTCGAACCGCGAACCGCGCTCAACTCTAGGGATGACCCACAGAAGTTCCAGTACCTAATTAGATAGTTTACTGGCAAATTTTTAGCAGGCACGCTAAAGTACCAATACCTAGTTAGATGGTTCACTGGCATATTTTAAGCAGGCCCACTAAAGTACCAATACCCAGTTAGATGGTTCACTGGCAAATTTTTAGCAGGCACTCACAAGTAGAGATGAGCCACTCCCTGGCGTTCGAGTTCGGTTCGGTTTGTCGAACGGAGGCCCCGAACTCGAACCCCATTGAAAACAATGGGAGGCAAACACAAACACATAAAAACACATTATACATGTACACATACAGTTAATAAACATTGCCATAACACTTACAGGTCCCCACGACATGTCCTGCACTCTGTCTCTCACCGCTTTTTCTTCCGATAATCGTTGCGTCCTCCCGGTAACCAGCACTGATGATAGGACCTATCGGGATGTCAAAATAGCATGTGACCAGTCACGTGTCTATTATCTCATTGGCTACAGACTGGTCACATGGCTAGATGACATTGCTAGGTCCTGTCAGTGCATCTCTCCGGTACGCGGTGATCGTTCAAGCATCTCCGTGTACCGGCGAAATGCTCTGGCACATGGTCGACTCCTAATTCCTGCATGTGTGCGCTCTTTACAGAGTCAGCCCACATGCAGGGACTACCTGTCACAGCTGGTAAATAGCAGCACAGGGAATCACGTTATCGGAGCACCATTGCTATGGTAACCCGCCTGTCAGCGGTGACATCACCGCTTACAGCACGCAGCTTCTGCTCACTCACTGAGTGATTAGACTGCATGGGAGCAGCAATGTTCTTCCTCCCATGCAGTGCTGTCTGATGTAGTAGAATTGCATGGGTTGAAGGAGAAAGAAGACAGAAGAACAGAATCGTGGAGGGATGACAGGGAGTAATAAACATGGAGTCTCTAAGTGTGTCTGTGTATTTATTTCTATTATTTTTTCTCTGTGTGGTGTCTTTTTTTTAAAACTTTATTGGAGATTCTTAATAGCCGGGTCAAACTTGCCTGACATTAAGAATCTCTGGCTTAATACTAGCTAGTAAAACAAAGCTAGTTTAACTCATTATTACCCAGCAAACCACCCGGCTTCAGGGCTGGTGGAAGAGTTGATTACAGCGCCAGATGATGGCGCTTCTATGAAAGCGCCATTTTCTGGGGCGGCTGTGGACTGCAATTTGCAGCAGAGGCGCCCAGAAAGCTCAGGCCAACCTGTGGTGCGGATTCCAATCCACAGCTGCTTAGTTGTACCTGGCTGGACACAAAAATGGGGCGAAGCCTATGTCGATTTTTTTTTTTTAATTATTTCATGAAATTCATGAAATAATTAAAAAAAGGGCTTCCTATTTTTTTAGTTCCCAGCCGGGTACAAATAGGCAGCTGGGGGTTGGGGGCAGCCGTACGAGCCTGCTGTACCTGGCTAGCATACAAAAATATGGCGAAGCCCACGTCATTTTTTGGGGGGGCAAAAACCTCCTGCATACAGTCCTGGATGGAGTATGCTGAGCCTTGTAGTTCTGCAGCTGCTGTCTGCTCTCCTGCATACACTAGTGAATGGAGCATGCTGAGCCTTGTCGTTCTGAAGCTGCTGTCTGCTCTCCTGCATACACTAGTGAATGGAGCATGTTGAGCCTTGTAGTTCTGCAGCTGCTGTCTGCTCTCCTCCATACAGACAGACAGCAGACAGCAGCTGCAGAACTACAAGGCTCAGCATACTCCGTCCAGGACTGTATGCAGGAGTTTTCTGCCCCCCAAAAAATTATGTGGGCTTCGCCATGATTTTGTATGCTAGCCAGGTACAGCATGCAGCTACGGGCTGCCCCCAACCTGCAGCTGCCTATTTGTACCCGGCTGGGAATCAAAAATATAAGGAAGCTTTTTTTTTTTAATTATTTCATGAATTTCATGAAATAATTAAAAAAAAATTATGTGGGCTTCGCCAAATTTTTGTGTCCAGCCAGGTAAAACTAGGCATCTGGGGATTGGAATCCACATCTCAGGGTGCCCAAGCTTTCTGGGCACCCCTGCTGCGAATTGCAGTCCGCAGCCGCCCCAGAAAATGGCGCTTTCATAGAAGCGTCATCTTCTGGTGCTGTATCCAACTCTTCCAGCTGCCGTGGTGACGGGTGGCTCGCTTGGCAATAATGGGGTTAGGGCTAGCTGTATATTATCAATTGGCCCTAAGCCTGAAATTCATGGTGTCACCCCAATATTAGACATGGCCACCATGAATTTCTAGTACAGATAAAAAAAACACAACACACAGAAAAATATTTTTAGTAGAAATAAAACACAACACAATTAGTGACTCCATCTTTTTTGAAATAAAGAACCCACCTCCACAGTAATCCTAAGTCAAGGGTCTGCGCTGTCCAATCCGGATCCAATATCATCTGATCGGTTTGCTGGAAAGCAAAGCGATCAGATGATGTGTCAGGTTCAAGGGCCTGAATCACATGACAAAGCAGCTAATTGTATAAACGGATTTTATACAATCAGCTGATGCATCAGTGCAAAACAAAAGCTACACACTTCTGTGCAGACTCCTGTCCGACATCATCAGCTGATAGTTTAGCCGGCCGGGCGGTAAAAAGCTGGCCTCACCGCTTGACTTATAGTGTCAGCTGATGCCGTCAGGTGACCGCATCAGCTGATCACCGCCAGGTCTGAGAGAGAGGAGAGGAGAGGAGAAGAGAGGAGAAGAGAGAAGGGAGGAGAAGAGATGAGATGAGAAGAGAAGAGAGGAGAAGAGAGGACAAGAGAGAAGAGAGGAGAGGAGAGAGAGAAAGAGAAAAAGAGAGATAGAGAAAAAGAGAAAGAGAGAGAGAAAGAGAGAGAGAGAGGGAGAGATATGCAGCCTCATTCCGTGAACTGCTCCGATTTTAGAGGTGTGTCACACGGCTCACAGCTGATGTCCGGCTCCTCCCCTCAGTGCATAATTAAATTAAATTATAATTATAAATAAAGAATAATTATAATTTAAAATTAAGAATAGATTAAATTTTTTACCGGGACAGCCGGGACTCGAACTCGTGACCTAATGCTTCTTAGATGGGAGCTCTATCCATTGAGCCACTTGCTCTATTGAGAAACATAGGCAGATTTGGTAATCTTGATGTCTACATTGCAGAATGAAGTCTGGTGACAGCGCGGCTCACTTCAGGTGCTACGTGGATAGGACACAGGTCGCTCCATGTCATCTTGATGTAGCAGAGCTAACAGTGTCGTGTGAATGACGTCGAACCTGGATTGTTGTTTGGGGATTTTAATAAAAAGGTAAATGAGAGGTTTTTTTGTCTTTTATTCCAAATAAAGGATTTTTCGTTGTGTGTGTTTCTTTACTTTCACTTACAGTTTAATCATGGAAGGTGTCTCGGGATGACGCCTGGCATGATTAACTCCTTATTACCCCGATTGCCACCGCACCAGGGCAATTCGGGATGAGCTGGGTAGAGTCCCGGGACTGCCGCATCTAATGGATGCGGCAATTCTGGGCGGCTGCCTGCTGATATTGTTAGGGTGGTGGGCTCCCCATAACGTGGTGCTCTCCATCCTGACAATACCAGCCTCCAGCCGTGTGGCTTTATCCTGGCTGGTATCAAATATGGGGGGAACAGCATTTTTTTTCTAATTTATTTATTTTACTGCATCTTATAGAGCCGCCCGCTGGTGGCTGTGATTGGTTGCAGTGAGACAGCTGTCAATCATCATGGGGGCGTGTCTGACTGCAACCAATCATGGGTGCCGGTGGGCAGGGAAAGCACGGAATAACTAATTGAATAATGAAGCGGCAACCATTTTCAAAAGAGGAAATGCCGCTGGAGATTTGTGACAGCCGTGCAGCGAGACACCCTTAATCGGTGAGTAGGAAAGAGGGAGGGATTGTGCTGGGGACGCAGGATGCATGCAGATACGAAAGGTGCGCACATTCTTACTGTGAAAAGCCACGCTTTTGGTGCTCGAACGTAACTCGAACTACCGAACTTTTACCAAATCATTCGAGTTCGTCAAACGACTCGAACACCCCCCAAAATCACTCGAACATGAAATTGGCGAACCTCGAACCTCGAACATCACTCATCTCTACTCACAAGTAGCCATCCCTATTTATATCATGAAATGCCAATTTGTGGCACACACCTTTCATTACACTGCATGTCCCTATTCTACACTATCACTCTCCTATCTTTCTCAACTACTTTTGATTAAACCCACTAGCTAAGTAACTGTCTAGCAGCAGCAGCGGCATCCCTAAGCTTTAACAATCACAAAATAGCGCTGATGCCATCTTATGCATTTTATATGCAGAGAGGCATATGACTTAGGTAGCCAATGTCACAAGCCCTTTGTCTGAACCTTTGGGATGTTTTCTGATTGGCTGCAGGAACATTCAGAAACAAAGTTAGGAAAAAAAGTTTGCTGCACATCTGGCCTCTCCCCACCCCCTCCCGTCATTAAACACACCCCCCCGCTCACCATACAGCACCACAACCCTATCGAAAAGCATCATATGTTATTAGAAAAGCATTTCGGAAAAAGAAAATAGCCAATCACTAGCAGACTTTGCCAAAAATGCTCAGGCACACAACCTCGAACTGGATAGGGAAATGCTTGTACTGAATTTGAAATTGGTGAACACAAACTACTGAACTCTGAACAGACTTTTGACTGTATGCTGGGTTCTTATTCAGGTTTGTCACTCAAATAAAGCTAAGGTTGCAAAGCAGCCAATCAGCAAGCTTTTAGGTTGTGGGCATGTATTGGCTTGGCTGTGATTGGGAAGGGAAATCACTGTAAAAAAAATTATGTTGGCTAGAAATGGAAGTTAAATGGTAGTAAGAGCAGGAGAGTTGTACATACCTTGTTTCCTGTAGGATCACGCTGCAGTCAGACTTTCTTCCAGCCAACTAATTATGCTTCATGAATATTCACTTCTTCCCCTGCCCACTATCTCTGCCAGAGTCTGTGATTGGTTGCAGAGTCATATACACCCCCACCCTGTGTCAGCGTCTGTGAGGATTGCAGTCAATTCGCTGTATAGTAGTGTAAAAAGATATAGATAAATAATAAAAGAATTACGTAGGTTTGCACTATATTTTGATAGCCAGCGCTGGAGGCGGGGGTGCAGACCACGGCAGGGGCTACTCGAGAGGCTCAGATCTGGGATCGGGGCTGTGGCTCGGGTGGCAGCCATATCCAGGGCTCGTGCAGTATCCCGTCGCCCACAACTCAATAAAGGGGTTATTTACAGGAAAGAGTTTGTCAGTGACGCCACCCATGGGGTGTTGGTGACACCGCCGCTGCCTTGGTATGGGGTGCCCAGGGCTGATGGAGTGGGGCAGCAGGATGGTATCCCCTCCACTGGTAGGGGAGGTGTTGTCCCGGGGCCCAGGTGTAGGGGAAGTGCTGGGATGCAGTCTGCAGGGCTGGACCGGATGATACCGGTGTACTCACTGTTTTTGAATAAATCACACAGAGTCCAGATAGTAAACCAAGTGCCGGTTACCGTTGGCCTCCGAAGGGATGTGCTCGGGTTCCGCACACCAGCAGACAGAACAGGGGCCCTTTCTCTTGCACTCTAGTTCGGTGTCTTGTGTATTGACTAGTCCGCATGAAACGGGAGAAGTCCACTCCCGGTGTCTTTGCTGTGGGAGCTGTAGCCCACGAGATCTGACCCTTGGGATTTTTGCAGGCACTTGCAGACGCCCCATCCCCCGCGTTGGGCTTCCGTCTCGCTCTATCTGGGCTGCTGGTGGGACAAGACTTGGAATCTTGTCCCCTGCTGGTTAATCGGAAAGGTGTTTGCAGCTGTCCTCGCCTTGGGGTCCAGGTACCCCAACTGTGCACAGCCTCCGAACCGGATTCCCGCTGTCGGTACTGGAGGGCAACAACCCTGCCCCGATGCACTTAAGGTCTCCCGCGACCGGATCTCCGTCGCCTGTGGCCCTGCTCTGCCGTCTGCCACCTAGTCAGCTCAGGTAATCCGGTAGTCCGGGAGCTACAACCGCCGACTACCACTTCACTCCTCTCACTTCCTCTGTCCAAACTTCACTGTCTTGTTCCCTCCACTGACACCTCAGGACCCCTAGGTGGGCGTCAACATCTGCCTGGCCCTGCCCACTGGTGTGTCCCTATTGTCCTGGGGGGGTGACTAGGCTATTGTGGCTGGTGTATGTACCTGTGTGTGGGATTTGTGTTGGAATGGCAAGGAGGAGGGAATACTGCACCTGGAAGATGGATGCAGTCATCTGTGACACCCTGATTTTGTCAGGGCGTCACACTGGTAAAACTACAGCAGCAGGCTGCAGCCCTCATGTGTCAGCTTTACCGTGGCTGGATATCAAAAAAGATCGGGAAATAAAGATGCAGGATCCTCCTCCCATTTTTTATATCCAGCCACGGTAAAGAAAACACTTGGGGGCAGGTATTATCAGGATGGGAGGTGTCATGGATATTTGTCCCCCCAGCCTAAAAATAGCATCCTGTAGCTGCCCAGAATTGTCGCATCCATTATATGTGACAATTCCAGGCTTTACCTGCCTCATTCCAATTTCATTTGCCTAGGATTTTTTGTTTGCAATATAATAAGTAGAGATGAGCGAACCGGTCGCGTTTCGGCTCGAGGGCGGTTCGCCGAACGGAGCTCCCGTTCGAGTTCGGTTCGTCGAACGTTCGACGAACCGAACTCGAACCAATAGGCTATAATGGGAGGCAATCACAAACACATAAAAATGCATTATAAATGTGCACATACAGTAAATAAACATTGCCATAACATTTACCGGTCCCCGCGATCCCTCCTGCACTCTGTCTCCTGCCGCTATTCCATCCGATGATCGCTGAATCCTCCCGGTGACCGGCACTGCCAGCAGAGAAGCAGGACCTATCGTGACGTCAAAATAGCTATGTGACCAGTCACTTGGCTATTATCTCATTGGCTACAGACTGGTCACATGACTATGACGCGTCATGTAGGACCTGCGAGTGCATCTCTCCGGTTCACGGTGCACATTTGTGTATCGCCGTGTACCGGCGATATGCTCTAGCACACGGTCGACTCCCCGTTCCGTTAGGGACCGGCTGACACAGCCGGTCATTAACGGAGATCACCGTTGCAATAGCAACGCAGTTAGCGGTGATGTCACCGCTAACCGTGGCTCCGGGAGCACCGTTGCTATGGTAACGCGTCTGTCAGCGTTACCGCTGTTACCGCTAGCAGCACTGATCACTCACGGAGTGAAGGCTGCACGCTGCTTCCCGATTGTAGTGAGGATTGTAGTGAGGATGAGGTGCCCCAGCTCATCAAGTGATGGGCTGGGGCACCTCATCCTCACTACAATCGTCACTACTACTACACTAGTGAGGATTGTAGTGAGGATGAGGTGCCCCAGCTCATCAAGTGATGGGCTGGGGCACCTCATCCTCACTACAATCGTCACTACTACTACACTAGTGAGGATTGTAGTGAGGATGAGGTGCCCCAGCTCATCAAGGTTTATTGGGGATTTATTGGGCTGACAGGGGGTAATAAAGATGGAGTCTCTAATGTGTCTGTGTATTTATTTCTATTAAAGTATTTTTTTCTCTGTGTGGTGTCTTTTTTTTAACCCTTTATTGGAGATTCTTAATGGCCGGGTCAAACGTGCCTGACATTAAGAATCTCTGGCTTAATACTGGCTAGTAAAACAAAGCCAGTATTAACTCATGATTACCCAACAAGCCACCCGGCTCCAGGGCTGTTGGAAGAGTTGGATACAGCGCCAGATGATGGCGCTTCTATGACAGCGCCATTTTCTGGGACGGCTGCGGACTGAAATTCTCAGCAGAGGCGCCCAGAAACCTCGGGCTAACCTGTGCTGCGGATTCCAATCCCCAGCTGCCTAGTTGTACCTGGCTGGACACAAAAATGGGGCGAAGCCCACGTCATTTGTTTTTTAATTATTTCATGAAATAAGTGAAATAATTAAAAAAAACGGGCTTCCCTATATTTTTGGTTCCCAGCCGGGTACAAATAGGCAACTGGGGGTTGGAGGCAGCCCGTGGCTGCCTGCTGTACCTGGCTAGCATACAAAAATATGGCGAAGCCCACGTCATTTTTTTGGTGGGCAAAAAACTTCTGCATACAGTCCTGGATGGAGTATGCTGAGCCCTGTAATTCTGCAGCTGCTGTCTACTCTTCTCCATACAGACAGACAGCAGCTGCAGAACTACAAGGTTCAGCATACTCCATCCAGGACTGTATGCAGAAGTTTTTTGTCCCCTGAAAAAATTATGTGGGCTTCGCCATATTTTTGTATGCTAGCCAGGTACAGCAGGCAGGTACGGCTGCCCCCAACCCCCAGTTGTCTATTTGTACCCGGCTGGGAACCAAAAATAAAGGGAAGCCCTTTTTTTATTATTTCATGAATTTCATGAAATAATTAGAAAACAAATGACGTAGGCTTCGCCCCATTTTTGTGTCCAGCCAGGTACAACTAGGCAGCTGGAGATTGGAATCCGCAGCACAGGTTAGCCTGAGCTTTCTGGGCCCCACTGCTGCGAATTGCAGTCTGCAGCCGCCTCAGAAAATGGCATTTTCATAGAAGCGCCATCTTCTGGCGCTGTATCCAACTCTTCCAGCACCTGCCTGCTATACCTGGCTAGCATACAAAAATATGCAAAGCTCACGTCCTTTTTTTGTAGTTTTTTGGCAAAAAAAATAAAAAATGCTTCCCTGGATTTTCCATTGCCAGTGAAGGTAACACCAAGCAGTGGGGGTTAGCAGCCAGTAGCTGCTTGGATTACCCTTAGCTAGCAATACAAAAAATGCAGCGGGAGCCCATATATATTTTTTTTAATTATTTATTTAAATAACTAAAAACAAAATGGGCTTCCCTGTATTTTGATTGCTGGACATCACAGTGCTGTAAAAATAAATTTTTAAAAAAAATGACGTAGCGCTCCGCGGTATTTTTGATTCTCAGCGCAGATAAAGCAGACAGATATGGGTTGCCACCCCCATCTGCCTGCCGTTACCTTGGTTGGCAATCAAAATACAGGGAAGCCCATTAATTTTTTCTATTTAAAAAATAGTTAAAAAAAAAAATGACGTTGGGTCCCCCCATTTTTGATAGCCAGCTAGGGTAAAGCAGACGGCTGTAGCCTGAAAACCACAGCTGGCAGCTTTACCGTGGTTGGGGATCCAATGTGGAAGTCCCCCCAGGCTCTTTTTTTATAATTATTTTATAAATATTAATAATTACACAAAAAAAGTAGGGTCCCCCCCAAATTGGATCACCAGCCAAGGTAAAGCGGACAGCTGTGGTCTGGTATTCTCAGGGTGGGAAGGTCCATAGTTATTGGGCCTTCACAGCCTAAAAATAGCAGGCCGCAGGCACCCCAGACATGGCGCATCCACTAGATGCGCCAATCCTGGCGCTTCACCCCAGCTCATCTTGTGCCCTGGTGCAGTGGCAAACGGGGTAATAAATCGGGTTGATACTAGCTGTAAAGTCACCTGAGATCAAGCCCAGCAGTTTGTGATGTCATGGTGTCTATTAGATACCCAACATCATAAACTGTCAGTACTAACAAAAAAAAAAAATCGACAAAAGAAATTTATTTGAAAAAAGTCCCCAAAACATTTCCTCTTTCACCAATTTATTATAAGAAAAAAAATAAAGGGATCCCACGACGACTCTGGACCGTCTAGAATATGGGGGGGGGACACTCAGGGAACATATCCCCCATTTTCTAGGAGTGCAAACCCTTCATGTGAGGAGTGTGGGTGCAATGAATCTGCACTCACTCTCCCCGGGTCCACAGCAGCAGAGTCCATGTCGTAATGGTTGCTACCAAAGCTGCAATGCCCTGCTCATGAGGTAAGGGCATGCCTAATCAGGAGAACTACTGTAGAGGAAGCTCTGCTCACTGGTATATAGGTGCTCAGAGGTAATAATAGATAAAATTAGTAAGTAACCTCGGCACTCTAAATCTCCCAGACTAAGTCAGTAAGTCACAACGGATAGTAATGCAAAATCACTCTTTATTGGTCCGTATTAAGAAAATTTTTTTTTTCATAAGCATATATGCTTTTGTCCAAAACAAGTTACAAATGACGTTTCGGCCTGAGCCTTCATCAGATTGGACTTATCTGCATGTAATCCTGAAAAATGACAATAATCAGTATCACATAAGAGTAAGAGAACAATAATATAAACTCGAACAATGTAGAGGTACAATTGGGATGCAGCAAAAAAATTGCAACACAGCAAGAAATGAAACACATGATACAAATGTCATAATACAGTACAAGGACAATATAGTAATGACAAATATGGGGTCAAAGTAGGCTTAGACAGCTCTGGTACGAAAGAGATGTCAATCATAAAGTAACATGTGCAGTAGGTGTAGAGCTACACTATGCATGGCAGAGCTATAGGGTAGACCGACCATAAAAAAAAGAACGGAGAAAAAGTGGAGAAAAAGTGGAGAAAAAATGGAGAAAAAGTGGAGAAAAAGTGGAGAAAAAATGTAGAAAAAGTAAAGAAAAAATGGAGAAAAAGTGGAGAAAAAGTGTAGAAAGAGTGGAGAAAAAATGTAGAAAAAGTGGAGAAAAAATGGAGAAAAGGTGGAGAAAAAATGGAGAAAAAGTGGAGAAAAAATGGAGAAAAGTGGAGAAAAAATGGAGAAAAAGTGGAGAAGAAGTGGAGAAGAAGTGGAGAAGAAGTGGAGAAAAAGTGGAGAAAAAGTAAAGAAAAAATGGAGAAAAAGTGGAGAAAAAGTGGAGAAAAAGTGGAGAAGAAGTGGAGAAGAAGTGGAGAAAAAGTGGAGAAAAAGTGGAGAAAAAATGTAGAAAAAGTGGAGAAAAAGTGGAGAAAGAGTGGAAAAAAAATGTAGAAAAAGTGGACAAAAAATGTAAAAAAAGTGGAGAAGAAGTGGAGAAGTGGAGAAAAAGTGGAGAAAAAGTGGAGAAAAAGTGGAGAAGAAGTGGAGAAGAAGTGGAGAAAAAGTGGAGAAAAAGTGGAGAAAAAGTGGAGAAAAAGTGGAGAAAAAATGGAGAAAAAGTGGAGAAAAGGTGGAGAAGAAGTGGAGAAGAAGTGGAGAAGTGTTTGTTCATGCCAGATGGGAGATAAATAAGTTTTTACCGGCACTGTCATTTACTGTAACGTGATCATCGGTATACGGTATAGCCATCATCTCCTCCATATTTGGAAGTGAGTGTGAAAGGCTCCACCTGCACCTGTGTTGCCTCCACCTAGTGGGGGTTTAGCTGTATCCTGCTGGAGTAGCAGTAGTCTTTTGGCCTGAGCAATATACAGCTGCAATTCCATCTTGCTGTAAGTAATGATATTTTCTTTTTTTGCTTTTTTATATTATATATAGTGTAGGGACCTACAAGCATGAGGTTCCCGTGACGAGGGTTGTAGGCTTACGTCTTATGGCCATAACGCTAACAAAAAACCTCAAAAACTTTTTTGTACAGGATACAGCCAGGCCCCTTTTTGTTAGGCCTTGCTATCAGAGTTTCTGTCCCTACGTAGCGCGCAGTGGGGGTACGGCTTGGCAGCCCGCCTGATCTAATAGTATGGGCGTCACCTAATAGGCTGCGGGTTTGTGACTGTGCGTCTGATAGTGTGAACAGTGCTCTATGCAAGACACCAGTGTGCAGTTTTACCATCCAGCCATCATCTCCTCCATATTTGGAAGTGAGTGTGAAAGGCTCCACCTGCACCTGTGTTGCCTCCACCTAGTGGGGGTTTAGCTGTATCCTGCTGGAGTAGCAGTAGTCTTTTGGCCTGAGCAATATACAGCTGCAATTCCATCTTGCTGTAAGTAATGATATTTTCTTTTTTGCTTTTTTATACTGTCATTTACTGTAACGTGATCATCGGTGTACGGTGTATACCTGTGATCACGTGAGCGGGAACCGGAAAAACCGTCCTGAATCATGATCTCCAGGATCTCAGCTAGCCCTGAAACCCCGGAGATTTTCTGACGCCGGGGGGCGTTATTCACTTATGTCTGCCTGCTGTTTATAAACGGCAGATCAGAATAAGGCTACATTAACACGACCGATCCATTTTTGCGGTCTGCAAAAAACAGTCCGTTTTTTTTCACGGGTGCATCCGTGTGGCATCCGTTTCTGTTCCGTAGACGGTACGTATGTCATCTGTTTGTCATCCGTGTGCCTTCCGTTTTTTTTGTGTACTGCAAAAAAACTGAAGGAGGGTAAATGCATAAATTTACCCAGGATCCATAGCTTCATCCTACATGAGGCGGTCACATGTTCACTCCAGTGCCATTTTCTATTGCTTTTCACAGCGTAGAGTGCTGTGGTGATTTTCTTGTGCTTGTGCACTTCATATCAGTCTTTTCTGTCATTATAATGGCAGAAAGACACATAATGTCCCACTCTCCTGCATTTTGTAATTTTGCACCCTTTGGTGCCTTTCATGTGGCACTAAGGGGTGCTTAGCTTTGTATTTAGCCAAAAAAATGAAAAAAAAAATGACATAGGGTTCCCCCTAGTTCTGTAGCCAGCTAGGGTAAAGCAGACGGCTGCAGCCTGCAGACCACAGCTGGCAACCTCACCTTGGCTGGTAATCCAAAACTGAGGGCACCCCACGCTGTTATTTTAAATTAAATAAATAATTTAAAAAAAAAAACACGTAGGGGTCCCCCCAAAATTGGATCACCAGCCAAGGTAAAGCAGACAGCTGGGGTCTGATATTCTCAGACTAGGGAGGTCCATGGTTATTGGACTCTCCCCAGCCTAAAAATAGCAGGCCGCAGCCACCCCAGAAGTGGCGCATCCATTAGATGCGCCAATCCTGGTGCTTCGCCCCAGCTCATCCCGCGCCCTGGTGCGGTGGCAAACGGGGTAATATATGGGGTTAATACCAGATGTGTAATGTCACCTGGCACCAAGCCCTGGGGTTGGTGAGGTCAGGCGTCTATCAGATACCCGACATCACCAACCCAGTCAGTAATAAAAAAAATAGACGACAAACACATTTTTATTTGAAAAAACACTCCCCAAAACATTCCCTCTTTAACCAATTTATTAGAAAGAAAAACAAATCCAGGTCTGGTGTAATCCAAGGGGTTGCCATGACGATCCACACTGTCCCAGTCAATGAAGAGCAGAATGTTCCCCATTGGCTGGGAGAGCAATGCAGTGACCTGAGCTAACATCAATGGGTCAGGCCAGGTCACTGCAGGGGATGACAAGTGCTGCTGTCAGCAAGGTACATTACCTGCGCTGATCTCCAGCACACTGACAGCACCTGTCACTGAGTTCAATGACCGCCGCCTTCACAGCCAAGTATCGCGAGAGGTACGTGACGTCACCGCTAGTCAGTCTCGGGTCGGAAGCGAGAGAAGGTGATGTGACAAGCGGCGGCCATGGAGGACAGTGACAGCGCTGAGGTCGGGATGGCGGGACTTCATCACCGCAGGTAAGCCGAGCGGGACCATGTGTGCAGAGTGCAGTGTGTGTGTGTGTGTGTGTGTATGTATGTGTACATGCCGCGGGCAGGAGGGGGCGGAGTGAGCTGAGCGGGTAAGTGTGGGCTTCCTGCACGTAACTAGGATAAACATCGGGTTACTAACCAAAGCGCTTTGCTTGGATACCCGATGTTTATCTTGGTTACCAGCTTGTGGCAGGCTGCCAGCGATGGCTCCTGCACACTGTAGCTGTAAAAAGCCCTGCTTTTTGCTGCTAGAACCGTTCTCGAACGTATCTAGAACTATCGAGCTTTTGCAAAAAGCTCGAGTTCTAGTTCGATCTAGAACAGCCCCCAAAATCACTCGAGCCTTGAACTGGAGAACCTCGAACCGCGAACCGCGCTCAACTCTAATAATAAGGATTTATAGTGTTATGAAATTTAAATGAAAGAAAGCCAATCCATCTTCTGTACTCATTTTTCCTCCTGTTTGAATTAAAAAATTATTAGAATGCTAATGAGAAAAATGGGAAAGACTATGGAACCAACAAGTCATATGAAACATTACAAATGTTTGTTGTTATTATCTAAGTGTCCAAACAACTATATGAATGGTAAACTTCTAAAAGGTGCAGTCTCCTCTTTGGTTCTTCATATTTCTTAATGGTATATTCATGATATGTATAATAGTTGCCATCTCGTTGCTGCTTATTATTAAAAAGCTATCACCTCAATTTACCATTTGCGATCTTTGAGGTCTCTTTTCATTTTTTATGTGGTATTTGATGCATTTTTTGTGCTAGTAACTCTTAAAAATAGCATTTCAGGAGTTTGGAAGAAAAGCAAAAATGCTTCTAATGTTTGTCTAAAAAGTCACAAAATCTTTTAAAAGGAATCTGTCATCAGGTTTTTACTACCTTATCTGTGAGCAGCATAATGTAGAAAAATAAAACTGAATCTCACAATGTATCACTTAGCTTATTGATTGCAGCAGCTGTGATAAAATCAGAGTTCTTAGGGCTCATGTGCACGTTGCGTAATTGCATGCATTTACGCTGTGTATTGCACTGCAATGTAAATGCATGTGTCCTGCGTCCCCTGCACAATCTATGAAGATTGTGCATGACACGTGCACAGGTCGCTTTTATGAACGCTGCGATTTGGGTGCTAAAATTTTGACCCAAAACTGTGCATTCATAAAATGAGCATGTCAATTATTCTGTGCACTACGGATGCAGCTCCCCCTCTGTCTATGGTGGGGGCTGCAGCCAGAGCGCATGAAATCGCCTTTTTTATACAAAAAAACTGCATCCATTATGCAGTGTTTCTGCAGCGATTTGAAGCGCACATGTGCTGTCAAATCGATGCAGAATATTCAGCAGGTATGTTCGCATGAGCCCTCATATGTAGTTTGAAGCAGAGATAAGAAAGCTAACAACATCCACACCAGGCTCTCTATGAATATTGTCTATAGACCGGCTGCTTTTAGAGGAGTGAGCATGGTCATCTGGTAAAGTAAGTTCATAGTGCTAAAACCTTTATTACAAATAATCAACAACAGGCAGCTTGATAAGAGAAAAATCTCTGAATTAGCTGTTTTAACTCCTACAGCATGCTCTCTTCACATTACATAGATATAACCTCCTGATATATTCCCTTTAAAAAGTTGCATCTGTGCCAAATTAAAAAAATCCACCAGAGATCTTACTCCAAGCAGGAACTGAAGTGAGATGCCTACCAAAAAAAGGGACATATGGAAAAGTTGCATGTCATGAAACTATATAAAAATATTTGGATATACAGAGTTGTCGAGGTTAGATCAAACAAGACATTAAAAAGATAGAGGACTTTAAAAACGGGGAAAAAAATTATAGTGAATACAGCGCAAACATTAAAATCACGAAGAGAAAGTTAAATACTGTAAAAAAAGTATAGAAATAATAAGGATGAACTAGGCCTACATGTTTTCATTAATTGAAACAGATACAGTGGCATGCAAACGTTTGGGCACCCCTGCTCAAAATTGCAGTTATTGTGAGCAGTTAAAAAAGTTGAAGATGAAATGATCTTTTAAAGGCATAACGTTAAATATATATTTTCTTTTTATTTTAGGCCCAATTTTTTTTCATATTTTACATTTTTAAATCAACTGAAAAGGAAACATGAGTGGATGTAAAAGTTTGGAAATGTTTTGGAAAGGAAATGTGTCATCTTTAACCTTATGCCTTTTTAGAGATCATTTAATCTGCAACTTGCTTAACCGCTCACAATAACAGTAATTTTGACCAGGGGCGCAAACATTTTTGCATGCCACTGTATTTATTCAGTGTTCAGTGAATTTGACCATGACTGGGCCCATGGAATAAGACATCTTGCCAATGCCAGAACCATTTTGAGCTGTCTAAGGCTTCTGCCACACTCACGTTTAAAAAACGTACGTGTGCTGTAGTCCGTTTTTTGTTTCTGTGTTCCGTATTTTCTGTCCGTTTTTCCCCTCCGTGTAGTGTCCGTATGCATATCGTGTGTCATATGTGTGTACGTGTGTGCGTTTTCCTGTGCGTGAAATACGTCAGTGTGTGTTCCGTGTGCAGTCCGTTTTTTGTGCGTGTTTAACATGTTTCACACATTGAGATAATGGTGATCAGTTGGAATTAAATGACACATAAGTGTATGTGATTAGGACATAAATATAAGTTACCTATAAACTGTTTCCTGCTTGTATTCTGCCTTGGAGCACCTATGTGTTGTGACAAATTTTTCGCAATGCCATTATCCACGGAGGCCTTAGTGTTTTTATGTTGGATTATATCTCGTCGTTTTGGCGTTCGACGCCACATGTTGCAATATGATAATGTAAGAAGAAACAGATTGTGGGTGCATCCACTAATCATGATGCGGCCTATGCATGGTCATTTCCATACTTTATTTGTTGAGTTAAGGAATTTCCCAGATAAGTTTTTTTCATACTGCCGTTTGTCAGTTGAGAGTTTTGATTACTTACTAAATATTTTACAACCTCATTTGCAACATCAGGACACTTGGATGCGGCTTTCCATTTCCCCTGAGGAGAGATTTATGGTGACTCTGAGGTATATTTCTTTTTTAAATCTTTTTGAAATGTGTTAGGTTTCACATTGAAATGTGTAATTGATATTTCTTGATCTAATCTATGTTTTTAATCAATGTTTGTGGTTTGTTTGGTTTGCTTTTCTTTAAAAAAACATATTGATAATTGAAAATCATTGTTTGTCTTGTTTTCATAGATTCTTGGCGACTGGTCAATCTTTTAGTGCGTTACATTTTGATTTTTTGTTGGGGAGATCAACCATTGCCGTTATAGTACGTCACACATGCGACATGATATGGCAACATTTAAAAGACCAAATGATGCCTCAGCCAAACAGAGAAGATTGGTTGAAAATCTCTAAGGGCTTCAAGGACTCTGTGGACTTTCCTAACTGCATAGGAGCTTTGGATGGCAAGCATTTCAGAGTTAAAAAACCACCAAACTCTGGTTCACGTTATTTCAATTTTCATAAGTTTTTTTCGGTTGTTATTTTGGCATTGGTTGACAGAGAATACCGTTTTATTTATGCTGACATTGGGGCCTATGGTAGTGCCTCAGATGCCCGTATTTTCCGTTCATCAAGATTAGCCCAACGCCTGCAAGAAAATTCATTATTGATCCCACCCCCAGTTGCCCTACCTGGTACATCTGGACCGTTGGCACCATATGTCATGGTAGCAGATGCAGGATTTGCATTATCCAAACATGTTATGTGACCATATCCAAGGAGATCAATTGATGACAGGAAACAGTACTTTAATTATAGGCTAACGAAAGCAAGACGTTATGTGGAGTGTGCATTTGGTATTTTAGCTAACAAATGGCGCATTTATCACACAACTATTCAGTTGCAGCCAAACTCTGTCAAATCTGTCATCAAGGCTACCATAGTGCTTCACAATTTCTGTCGGATACATGAAGGAGGAACTTATGTTGATGATGAATCTCAGATAAACCATGTTGTTAATCCAACAGGTGAACCTATGTCTCATAATTCCGTGACATCTGGATTACAAATCAGAAAATTATTTACTGATTACTTTAATTGTTTTGATGCTAATAATAATATTGATGTTTGTTAAGATTTTTATGGGTTTATGTTTGTTAAAATGTATTTTTTTCACTTAGACGAAAATGTTTAATTAGTTTAAACAATCTAAGAGCTTAAAGCTTACTTGTATTAAATTGAAAATGCGTTAATCACCAACTGACATTTCTGTTAACAACATGGATTTCTGAATGTTGTATGTATGTGTTTGTACATTTCTGTTAGTATCATGATTTTTTGTTTGTTTAAACTTACAAAATTAATAATGTTAATCGTCTATGGAAAAAATGCAATATTATATATAAATTAAAAAAAAACCCAGAATATTTATTTTGAAAACATTTTTTTTTATTAATAATATGCCTATTATTCCAAAAAGTAATGATGTTCTTTTTTAGTTTAAAAAAAAAAAATGAATTTCTTGCTCATCTTCTGGAAACTTTTACAAAATTAACATTTGTTTTTTTTCTTTAAACATTTTTCATATACTTTACTTAAAATAGTACACTTGCAAAAATGTTTGCATTGCTTACAATGTTGTGAAGTTTTCGACCAATTATGTTGGTCTCATGTTGGACATTTACATAGACATAATAATTGTAAACTTTGTTTTGAGAATATAAGAACTCATCTACCCATCAAATTGGTTGGGTACAAATTAGTGATGAGCGAGCATGCTTGTAACTACTCGGTACTCGCACGAGTATCGCTGTACTCGGGCTGCTCGGCGGGGACCGAGTAATCTCGCGATACTCGTGCTGTACTCGTGGTCTTCATTTCTGCATGTTGGCGCTCTTTTGAGAGCCAGCCCTCATGCAGGGATTGGCTGGCAGACCACTGCAATGCCACAGCCCTGTTAGTTGTGGAATTGCAGTGATTGGCCGGCCTGCACAGCGTGACCGAGCCTTTATATCGGCCGGCGCGCTGTGCTCTGCTCACAGCTATCCAGACTGTCAGTGCAGG